>NC_081803.1:22751502-22754002 GCF_963082965.1 Carassius carassius
TACCTGTCAATCATCATAAGACCTGAGGCTTGTCATTGTTGTGCTGATAGCACATGAATGAAGGGGATTTGATGGTAATCCTCTCTGATCTCCGGAGAATCTGCCTCTCTCTCTCTCTCTCTCTCTCTCACCTGAGCTGCAGTGCACCTGAGCACACAAAAGCCTGTTATATCACAGTCCCAAAACAATAACAATGACTTACCACACCGAACACGACACACGATAGCGCGCTAATCACCTCCCGCCGCTCAAGCGTGTCGTGTTGGGTTGCAAATCCAGAACGCGTCGATGGTATATGAAGGTAAAACAGTAGCTAAGATAAGGAATATCTTTAGCTTTGACAGGATTTTAAAACGCTGCATTCATTTTGTCCTTCGGGTATTATCTGGCATTGTGCAGCGAAACTGAATTAAAGTGTTAAAGTAAATATGTCTTATTTGTGTGTCTGTCATTTTACACATTTGTTACTATTATTCTGCAACATCCAATTCAAAACACGGGTGCTTTGATCATTGTCTGTGTGTGTTTCACATCAGAGATGTGAGTGTAAATTTCAACTTACAAATACAAATATTAATATGACAAGTTCTCACATTCAGATCTACAAGTTTTGCCACTGTTTTACCTTCATACTGGAACAACGCGTCAAAACGCAACACCGTCAGCAGCCTCGCAGTAACGTGAGCCGCACAATAACACTCGCTTAGTTTGTGTGTGTGTGTGTGTGTGTGTTAGGTTTCAAGAAACTTACAAACAATCACTTTCCACTTTGAGTTTCAAGTCGGCTGTGTACAAAATGCAACAAATAAACTTCAAAAAAGGAGCAAAAAGGATCTAAAAGCATTAAGATTATTTTATTGTACTATGTTATTATGTACATTAAAATAAAACTCAGTAAACCCCAAATTCTCATTACTTTAATGTGTTTGGACTACTTTAGTTGTCATTGTTATAATTTACTGTACAGTACAATACATTGTTCTTTATAGTAATTTACAGTATTTCTATTGACTGAACTGTAAATACTACAGTAATATATATATATACACAGTGTCTTTACATATACAAATATATACATTTATATTTAAATATTATGAAATACTTTTTTAATTTAATAAATGTTTTATATTTTTCATTATTAATATTACAATTTGTAGTAAAGAAAACCTGTGTAATATTTTCTGAATGTTTATTTTTTTTTAAATCTAAATGTAATATTTAAAATGTAAAAGTATTTGTTTTTATTTATAAAAACATAAAATATAAAATATAAAGTCCGTAATATAATTTAGTTAATTTGTAAAAGTTTTTATAAAATGTTTTATAGACTTGTATATAAATATTATTAATGAAACAATAAACGAAATAAAATATTCTTTACTTCGATTTCTGGGATCACCCATGTGACCCATAAATGTTTCTTTAGAGATTTATTTTTATTTTTCTCCATACAGATATGAATATAGATCCTTTAGATCAGGTATCTGGGATGTTTAAAGCAGCAGCAGCTCATAGATGGTTTAACATCAGTGTTTTCTAATTAAGGGCACTTGAAGTGTTCAGGTATAGCGCCCCCAAAGCCCTGGCTGCATTGTGTATGAAACGCAGTTCTAAAACGCCAGGCGCACGGTAAAAGAAGATCAACTGGCATCTCCGCTAGAAATGTAATAATCAAGTATAAGATAACACTCCGGAATCGCTGTATACAGTAAATCTTGTTAAAGCTGCTGAAGATATTGGGGCAAGTGCAGTGAGAGATTTTCTCTGTCTTTTGTTGTGAAGTACAGTAAAACTGCGGTCACTTTAATGCACAGATTTAATGTGATGATACACACTTGATTTCTTTCTGAACTGTTTATGTTCACTTAAGAATTTGGCTAACTGACTGTGTTAACAAGAATACGCGCTGAAATGGGTATTTGACATAATTGTGTCTGTATTTCTACATTCAAGCTCAAGTAACCGTGAAGGAGAATTCAATTTGGGGTTTGCATGCTGTCAGAGACAGTAGCACTAAGCCACATCATGATATTAGTTTATTACGATACATCGTGCAGCTCTAAACAGAATGAGGTTTGTGCTAAACGCCCGTGATCTGTTGGCTGCGCTGTCTTGCAGAGATGCGAGGGCTGAAGAAAGCGATGTGAGCGCCGATGTGAAAATATGTGGAGACAGACGTGTGTGGAGGGCTGACAGTTTGATGGCATTCTTACTTTGTTCCATGAAATCACAGTTGCAGCAGATGCAGCCAAACTCCCAACAGCTGTGCAGCTCTTCTGAGATCTCAGCTTACACGGCCTGGCGGGTCTATGAGTGTTTGTGTGTGTGTGTGTGTGTGTGTGTGTGTGCTCTTGTTTTTGTGTCATATCAGGACACAACTCTGTATAATGACATGGGTATGACACAGGTATTACAAGGAGAGGGTGACTTATGAGGACATAACCCATGTCCCCATTTTTCAAAACACTTATAAATCATACAGAATGAGTTTTTTGAGAGT
>NC_081803.1:22759002-22789002 GCF_963082965.1 Carassius carassius
CATAAGGTTGCTATGACTTCTACATTTAAGAGACTTTTGGAGATTTAGAGAAACTACCACAGCAGAAAACTAGGGTAACTGATAGTAGTTTTAAAAAAGCATTAAATTATTAAACGTTCAGTAATAAAGAATAAAATAAAAAAAGCACACCAAAAATCAAAGGACAAATACAATAGAAAAAAATGTATACCAATGAAACATGTTTTTTATGCAAGTCAAAAGTATTCAGCTAACAGCCTGCTACAGAAATTGAATAATCAATGTAAAATAAAACAGCACAGTCTTCACGGTTTAATTCTCAACTTTCTTTGTTTCTTATTAAAGCTACAGAAGTCCTTCAGTCAAGAGCAGTGAGGGATTTTGTCTTCGTCTTTTGTTGCTTGATTAATATGAAGCACACAGTCGGCAGCAGGAATATTACTTTTAAATGAAAAAAGTGCACAATGCATTACTTTTGAATGCATTATTAGTTTTGTGTATAACAATGCGATTAATTGCAATTTAATCGATCATGCAATTAATCATGATTTGTTTAAAAGTGACTAATATATATACAGTATAGTCCATGTGACATCATTGGTTCAATTGTAATTTTATGAATTTATGAATCTGCAAAGAAAACAAAAATAATGACTTCATTCAATGACTTCTTCTCTTGCTTGTCAGTCAGTCATGGACTATTTTAACTGTGTTCATACTACCTTTCTGGACCTTGAATGTTTCTGTCTATGCAGGGTCAGAAAGCTCTCAGATTTCATAAAAAACATCCTTATTTGTGTTCTGAAGATGAATGAAGGATGAATGAAGGGTTTGTAATTCATGGCAGAATTGGGAAATTACACCGGGATGTTACTGTGTTTCCTAATTGGGACAAAGTGTGTGTGTGTGTGTGTGTCTGAGTGTGTGAAATCTAACATGTGTGTGTGTGTGTGTGTGTGTGTGTGTGTGTGTGTGTGTGTGGTTGTTGCATGCCACTGACCCTAATGATAAGCGTGTGATGAGGAACCTGCAGTGAATGACGAACTCAGTTACGGATCAGGTCTTGCTAATTTAACCAACCTGTTTTCGGGGAAAAGGGTCACAGGGTCATGGAGTGTGTGTGTGTGTGTGTGTGTGTGTGTGTGTGTGTGTGTGTGTGTGTGTGTGTGTGTGTGTGTGTGAGGGTTTAAAGGAATAGTTCCCCCTAAAAAGGACATGAAATTCTGTCATCAAGCACTCACACAAAAACAATTAGTGAAAGTGACGTGTGGTCAAGTATGGTGTCCCGCACTCCGAATATGATTAGCTAATTATTTATAATAATTATTATTTATAATATAATAATAGTAATTAACTGAGTATTTATAATAATAATAATTATTATTATTATATAAAAATAGTTTAGATATTTCATTTAATAAATAGTTTCTATATTACACAAACATATAAAATATAAATATATTTTATTAATTTTATATATATATATAAAATTTTATTAATAATAACAATAACAACAACAACTATAATAATACAAATGGATCTGTAAAAATATTTTCTATATTAAATATATTACATTGTATTATTAATAATAATAATAAAGGAATATTTTCTATTTTAAATGTTAAATATTTTAAATAATAAATAATTATGCATACTTATAATAATAATAGATAAGAATAGTTTATATATTAATTATTAATGTGGTCTTTTTTCTTTGTTTTGATGACGATGGTGATCCAGTGATTTACAAACAAAGGGAGGTTGATTATTTTGATGATTTCTGTTAATTGAGTGACTTAAGTCTTGAAACAGCTTCTGATCCGAACACAGAGCAGTGTGGTTTATTGGCGGTCTGTGTCTCTGCTGTTTGTCATCGGTTGCTGAAACAGTGAATAACGTGAGGCTGGACTCATCTGAAACAGACTGACACTAACGCTTCAGACAGAGATCCATCACTCTCACGCTCAACAGCCGTCTTGTTTTCACTTGTCTGTGGGCACAAATCTTCAGCTTTACAGTAAGTGAATGGAGTGAGGTTTCAGAGACGGCTAGCGTTTCCAGCGTTTATCGACTGTAGAGATGCAGGAGGTTATGGAGATACAAAAACACGGCCCAGGATGAGAGATCGATCAGATCCACACGGCCTGTTGACATGAACATCTGCAAATAATGGAGAAAAACATGCTGTTTCTCCAGAGAACCTGATCATCATGTTTCTAGCAGCAGATCTGTGTGCTAATAATTAACACACTTTCTGTTCATCTGTGAATCCGGAAAAATAAAATGCATCACGGTTTCCACAGAAATATTGTGCAGCACAACGGTGTTCAACATTGATAATAATCAGAAATGTTTCTTGTGCAGTAAATTGCCATATTTTCATGATTTCTGAAGATCATGTGACACTGAAGACTGGAGGAATGATGATGAAAATACAGCTGGTTAATATGATTTTATTTGACATCAGACATCAGGAGTGTTTGTATCGCTCACAGATTCAGTCATAATTGCGTAAATGATGTGCAATATTGACAAATTCAAATATTGTTGTTGTTTTTTGATAATGACAATTAAATTATATTTCCAAGTGTGTTTTATGTGCTGGTTTATTCCCGTCAAGGATAAATAAACGGGGCACTAAAACTGCCAGCAGGTGGCGGTAAGTCCCTGTCTTAACAAGCGAGTCATTGAATCATTCATTCAGACGATTCGTTCTAATGGCTGATTCGTTCAGAAACAAAACATGTGGCTGTCTTTTTGAATGGATCATTGAATCATTGACTCAAATGAATCGTTGATTCAGAAAAGAATCACTGCAGTGTTGCTCTGAGATGCACAAAAGTTTGGCAAAATCAAAACAAAACAAAGAAACAGACAATATCAATTAATATCTCATTTGCGATCGCGCTCCTATGCTGATAATCAGGAAAACAGCACTATTGCTTGTATGATATTACTTAACTGTATCAATATATATATATATATATATATATATAAATTTTTGCTTTCATCACTTGAATTATAGAGGCATTCTAACTGCGTTCTAATTGGCTTCATCACGACTCTCAGGACGTGTTTCTGGTTGTTTTTTTGCAAAGTGAGTGTCATATGATATTATTGCAGACGGTAAATATTGCACACCTGTAGTGTGGATGCACAGCTGCTGAAATCTGTGTTTTTGGTTGAGATCCTGTCGTGACACTCGAGCGTTCAAGAGGACAGACTGTGTCTGGTCTATATTTGTTTGTCCGAGCGGCTGATGCTTCACACCTGCTGTCGGGCTTAAACGATCAGCCGTTCACACACACACACACACACACACACTCACACTCACACTAAAACACACCACAAAGGCGTCAGGAGCTAAATCAGCTACTGAAATCACTTAAATATTCATCTTAAGCTAGAGTTAAAATACATTCTCAATACATTCTATATAATTTTGCTAATTTATTTCTCTATATAATTAAACACCACTGTGATACAATAACAAAATAATCTGAAGCACTTTGTTATTTGACTGTTGTGTGTCCTGTAGACTGTTAAGACCATTTTAAGAGTCTCTGTGGGATTCAGGGTCAAAGAAAGACATTAAAGTTTGATTATTTTCTGTCGGTCAGTTCAGACAGTTTACAGTCGAATCTACAGTTTTCTATTAAATTCTGTTTAAATAAAAATGTACACAGAAAGCATAATATTTTATGATGTATATTATATTTACGTAATTCACACCCTCATATATAATATTTATTGTTGTATTAATCATTTTAATATGCATATCTTTTTTTATTGTGTAAGATTAGGTGTGATCTGTTGGTCTGATGTAGTGATTGTGTTTGGTTGCAGACACAGACGTGACACACCTGACCTTTCACCTGTGCGAGTGTGTTTTATTGTGTGTTGTGTGAATGTCCTCGTTAGCGCTGGTGCATGAACTCTTTACACATCCAAGACCTTCACCGCGGTACATCTGAGCGTACCAGACACATTATGCACTGTATTATCATAAATCATTCCCGGAAGTCAATTATAATATCATTTGAGTAGCATTCAAATAGTTAATATATATATATATAACTTTTCTCTGACCCTGAGAAGTAAGCATCCTGTTTTTGCTACTGTACCTTTAAATCCTCTTTATGTAAATGACCTCCGTTTTGAAATGTGAAATAAATGTAAAGTTTCTTTGCATTTGAATATTAAGTGTTCGAAGGGTCACAGAGTCACACACCTTATGAATTTTGAGTGGTTTCAAATGTCTCGCTCACATACTTGTGTAAAATGAATAACAGAATAAGAACCTAATAGAAAATAATTATATGAAGAAATTGAAGAGTCAAGTAGAATACAATAAAAAAGAATAAAGTAGTGTCAATGTTAAGTATAATTGAGATACTATTGTAGTTTTTTAATATTAATATTTTGAATGTTTATATTTTTATTTTAGTATTGCGGTTTTAGAAATATTGCCTTTGCGACTAGCTGAAATAAAATTTTTATTTTTTATTTAATATAAAAATGATTTTCTTTTTTTTTTATAAATTTTCTTGTTTTTTTTGTTAAACATTTTTAGATTTTAATAAATATTTTAATATTTTATTTTATTTCAGTTAAAGTTTATTTCAAGTTACAAAAGTACTTTTTATGGTGTTAGTTTTAATTAATTAAAATTCAATTAATTTTAAATCAATTAAATAGTAACCCAGAATAGAATAGGCGTTATTTGGGAATCACTGAGACACTGTTAAAATTGTGTATATTTTAAATTAATTTTTGTTTATATATTTTCTATTTTTGTTTCTTAAATTTTAAAAAAGCCTTGGCAACTAGCTGAAATTGTGCTGATTTTTTTGTATTTTATTTCAGTAACCTAGAATAGAATAGAATAGAGTTTGATTAATGTAGAGGCTCTGTTTGATGAGCCCCTGCTTGTCTGCAGCGCAGACTCATGGAGTCTAATGTAATCCGGCAGGTGTGGGGTTCAGCAAGGGTTTATGGGTCGGGGTCGTGACCCCTGGTGTCGGTTCGGCTTTGTTGGGCTGTCTTAATTAGAGCCTTTGGGTTCCATTGTGCACAGACACTTAGCAACAATCCCTTCATTAAACAGGTCAGCAGCGTGGTTTCGCACATTAATAATGGAAAAAAAATACTGTGTGTTCAAAAACATTAAGATCCATGAACATCTGTGATCTGCTGGAGAGATCACAGAACAATCAACATGTACTAAAATAACTAAAACTAAAATATAAACCCTTTTTCCAATAAATTATAGTAAATAAAATAAATGAAAAAATAAGATTATAATATATACATGACATAAAATGTATGTATTATATGTTGAGATAAATATAATAAAGAATAAATAAAATAATAGTAAAATATAAACAGAAAATAACAAAATAAAATCTAATAAATATAAAAATAATAACAATGATGAAATCACACAACAAAGATGACTTAAACTTTATTTATACAAATAAAAAAGAATAAATTAAATTATAATAAATAATACAAATTATATAATTAAGTAAATACAATTGAGTTACAAACAGAAAAAAACAAATATTTTTTTTTAAATATATATATATAATATATATAATATATAATATATATATAATATTTAATACATATAATAAAAAATAATACAATTATAGTAAAAATGTGAATGAAAAATACAAAAATTATAAACTAATTACAATAATTTCTAAATGATATTAAAATAGCACTGTATACGTTTTAAAATGCATTAATGTTTCATCCTAACACTTGCATAATGCGTCTTAATATGAGACTAGTTTGATAGAATGACTGTGATTAATGCATTTGCTGTCTGAAGATACAAAAAATGTAAAAAAGAGACTGAAAAACTATAGTGATAAGTGTGATATAAAAGCAATAATTGGCTTCATGCCACTGCATTATTACACAAATGAATTCATGCAAGTGAATAGCTGTGCTTGATGCCAGGGCTGCATTAACAACACAGCACTCTGTCATCAGTTATCCAGCTCTATAAACACTCATTTGTTCTGCTGTGTGTGTGTGTGTGTGTGTGTGTGTTTCGCTCCTTGTGTTTTTCTCATCATCAGTTTTGGGTGTTGCTCACTCAAGCGCTGGAATGGTTCTGTCTGTAATATTGTTTTACTGGAATCGTAAACAAGCATGTGTCTGTTTTACCACGATGTCAGTGGCTCAAATCATTAACACGGCCAGACCAGAACCATTAGACACCCCCAGATCTGACTGAAAACCCCTCTCTGTCTTTATTTCAATTTGAAAGTGATTTATGAGTGTAATTTGAGTAATTTCAGTGTTTGTGAAGCAGAACAGTCTATTGGTGTTCTTTTGATTCTTCAGTTATATTGTATTATATTATATTATATTATATTTAAAATTATTTATATGCCGTTTTCTATTTTTATTATTTTTTATTATTATTATTTATTAATATTTGTATTAACTATTATTGTATTTATAATATTTCTTATTAAAATAAATTAACAACATTTTCATCATCATCATCATCATCATCATCATCACTTTTACAATTTCAGTTTTAGTAATTTTAGTGCTTCTGTTAATTTATATTTTGAAATATAAATTATTGTATTTGTTTAAATTGTAATGTTTTGTCATAAAGTGAATATTAAAATTATAATTTTTTTTTTTTAGTATTAATATTATTATTTATTTAAAAAGTTAATATATTTTTCAATTTTATTTATCATTTAGTTTTATTTAAATTTTTATTTTTTATTTTATTTTTTTGGATTCTTTTTTAATGGTTTCATAATTTTTTTATAATCATAAAACAATTATATGAAATAAGTTTTAGAATTTATTTTTATTTTCTTTCAAATTTAATAATTAAAAAAATAATAGTTTATTAAATCCTGTTCAATTTATTATTTATTTTGTATTTTCTCAAATAAATTCTATGACTGTTTTATTTTTTCTGGAGTCCGTTTAAATGTTTGACTAAATTTTAATAATCATAAAGAATGTCAGTTTTATTCATAAAATGTTAATAATTTAATTTATTAAACCTTTCAATAATAACTTTGTTCTCTACAGTGTTTTCTGTGTATTTTATTTTTTATTTTTACTGGATTAGGTGTTTTATGATTTAATAAAATTTTCTAAAAAAAAAAAACAGTGCTAATCAAATTAATCTATAAAACTTAAACAATTTAATTAATCTTATAATATGTTATCAAATAAAATTTGAAAAGTTTCTTTCATTTTTTGGCAAACCGTTTAGAATTTTACTGTTTAAATTAAAACATGGATGATATTGTGATATTCTTTAAAAATACAAATTGTATAATAGTTACATTTTTATAGTTATTATTTGAGAAGTAAGTTCTGCTGTGCACAAGTAATATATTTCTGCCAAACTTCGATTGTGAACAGCCATACTATCCAAATTTATGTCAAATTCCATTTGTATGACTGGGATTCTGCCCTTTATGTTTTGTATGTATTGTTTTTTTTAATTCAGTAGGATTAACTTCATAGTATTTATGCAGAAACAGTAGCTGATATTCCATCCGCAGTCATAGTCTACATTTACATGAGTCACACAGAGGGCCGTTTCACATTCTACAGCATTTTCTTTTTGTTTTCAGTCTCAGGTATTTACCCGCTTTTTTATGAATTCTTGTGAATTAATGCTGTATTTTCAGCATCATTCCTCCAGTCTTCAGTGTCACATGATCTTCAGAAATCATTCTAATATGATGATTTACTGCTCAAGAAACATTTCTGATTATTAGCAATGATGAAAACAGTTGTGCTGCACAATATTTATGTAGAAGCTGATGCATTTTATTTTTCAGGATCCACAGGTGAATAGAAAGTTCAGAAGCATTTATTTGAAATAGAAATCTTTTGTAACACTATAAATGTCTTCCGAACAACATTTTACTGACTTCAAATTTTTAAACGGTAGTATAGCCATGCATCAGAAAGTCATAAAGCATGAATGTAAACAGTTAAACTCAAACTTAAACTCAGTTTAAACAGTTTAAGACACTGTAATTTACTGGTTCCTTTAGCTGCTGTGCTAGACACTAAATCTTGTACTGTTGTGATGCATGGAGATGTGAGATGTTCATAGAAGCTTGCTTCCCCTGCTGTTGCGGTAATTAATCAATTCCCACATTGTTTTTTTTTTTGCTAAACTTTCTCTAAACAGTTTATAGTTCTTGTTGAACCCCTTGCTGCGGCACATTGGCATCAGTGCTTTATTTAACCGCTCTAAAAACGACTGATTATTTCCCTTAACCCGGCTTCCCCCGCATGGCTCTTGCTGTGACGGTTTCTTAGTCCTCTTGAGAAGTTTTGTTTTGCCTTACCCAGCATTCCCGGTGACTTCAAAGCCTCTGTGATTGTTTCATGCTCTGTGGCGGCCCATTGTGCCGGCTTTGCATATTCATGAGGATCATCTTTCTCTCGCTCGCCAATGGCTCACGGTTGGGATGCTGGGAGCTTGAGACCTGAGGAAACTCTCAAGAAGCAGAACAATTAGGCGTTCAGGGTTTATTTTTAGTGAGGTAAGCCGAAATGCTTTGGAGTTTGGTTTTGAGGCAAGACACTACAGACAGAAACAGTGTTTTCATGCACTGGTCAGTTTTGAGATTTTGGGTTGTTTGGCTTTTCATAACGCTGTGTTTCAGACTAGTGAAAAAGAAACTATCCAAAATACACTTTTGAGTGTTTGTTTTATTGCACTTTATCTATTTGCATCTGTAGATTTCAATTAAAACATATATCTTTAAATAGTTTTTTCTCTAGTTTAACAGCACTTACATACACCAAAATTTACAGTTTTATTCCTTTACATATATTAAAGGTTTTTATAGAGGGGTTTGTTCATATATCATTTGCATGATTTTATTTTTGCGCTTTATGTCTGAAGATTTCAATTACAATACATATCTTTAAAGGCTATTTCCTTAAAATGAGTTTTATCTCCACTTCAGCAGCACTTACATACACCAAAGTTTACAGTTTTTTTCCCTTCTATATTGTGGAAGTTTTTATAAAGGGATTTGTTTACATATCATTTGCATGATTTTATTTTTTCTCTTGTCTATAGGTTTCGATTACAATACATATGTTTGAAGGCTGTTTTCTTAAAATGAGTTTTATCTCCACTTCAGCAGCACTTACATGCACCAAAATTGACAGTTTTATTCCTATCTGTATTCTGAAGGTTTTTACTGAGGGGTTTGTTGATATCATTTGCCTGAACATTTTATTCCTAAAAACATGGTGAAAATGTCTTACTTCTGACTGTTGACAGTATTTTGTGATTTATGCAATGATAAAAACAGATATAAAAATCCCCTCTATAAAAACCTTAAATCTAATATAACAACATAATCAAACAAGAATTTCGAACCTGTCTTGATGAAATATTCATATAAATTTTCTGGAAATTTGTGCAAGTTAGTGCATGTGTATTTAGATAATCCCTCAGTTGCCTATTTAAACATTTCAGAAAACTTGTAATATAAAAACTATATTACACTTCATAGACACTGGTGTGTCTTTGTTAGTGATTAGCTTAAACTTCTAACATGCACAGATTAACAGAATACACAAAACCAAATGATTATAACGTTGTGTCTGAGATGTCAGAGAGATGGCTGTTTTACAGTAAGTGCAGTTCAGGAGGTGTTGAGAACTGAAGGATGGACGGGAGATACCGATGGTCTGATGGCGGTCGGATTGGGTTTCCCACCTGCGTGCAGCTGTTGGCTCGTAGGAAGTGGAATGTCTTTCCCAGATTCCGTGACCAAACTCTCTACTACCGCTGAAGGTGGAGAAAAAAAAAGCGTGGCAGAAAATCCCCTGTTGAAATTTCACAGTGGCAGGGGTCAGAGTCGCTGTCAGGCAGAACATCACTCACTGAGCCGCTATTGTAATTCGAGAGTCTGTGCCATCGCGACCGCTTGTGCCCGCGTCCTTTGTTCCTCACTTGAGTCGTGAATTTTGCGGTTGTCTCTCAAGATTTTCCAGCGGCGTGTGAACGACAGAGTCGTCTGGCCGTAAATCCACACAGACTCTGAACCTCTTGGCTTTTCTCATGTCCGTGAGGGAACACTTACAGCTGCTTTTGTGTGTTTTACCCCAAGGTTTTATTGGTTAATTATAGTTCCAATTATAATAAATGGATTATATCACCAAAAAATAATGATTTACCTTCACTCCATTGCCTCTATATATGCCTCATCTATATAACTCATGTGTTTTGTAGAGCACAAAAGGAGACATTTAGCAGAGCTTTCATACTGTTTTATTTCATGAAGTGGAAGCTGACCAATCATAGTGAAAGTAAAGGCAGCTTAGAAACAATCCGTATGACTTGTGTGCTATATTCCTAGTATTTTTTAAGCCATTTAGATATGATGCATCAAGAAAAATGACGTGACATGTGGCCCCCCACCTACAATCCCTGCTGCTACTGAGACACGAACCCTCAACATTTTGGGTTAAAAGTCTTAAAAGTCTCTTTTAAGTCTGACATTGCATTTTAACATATATTCACATAG
The DNA here is from genome assembly GCF_963082965.1 of Carassius carassius. Lineage (NCBI taxonomy): Eukaryota > Metazoa > Chordata > Actinopteri > Cypriniformes > Cyprinidae > Carassius > Carassius carassius. The sequence goes on from NC_081803.1 coordinate 22,769,541, forward strand.
AAAACATTTCAATAGAATTTCACTATTTTAGTGTGTTTTTGATCAAATGAATGCAGCCTGGTTGAGCAGAAGAGACTCTTTCAAAAACTTTTAGATGGTAGTGCACACTTTACGTATTGAAAAATGTTATTACTTTGACTCTAAATGTAAGTTTCGGCCCAGATCTGGCCCACATTTGGCAAGCATGGATTTCTTGCCGGCCAGATGTGGGCCGGTTCTGGGCCGAAACTGTTTGCTGTTTAATGAGCATGAAATGATATTAATGCAGATATATTTTACCGACCACAAATTTTTGAACACTAATGTACATTCGCACTTATTCAAGAGCAGATGATTTTTTCAAAAGCAACTTAGAAATGAAGAAAACAGCGGGCTAGAAAAGAGGTGAAATCTATATAAACAGAGAAGCGTTTCTTGTGCTTTTTGTCATTTTTGATGCTCAACAGCATTTCACTGAATGGAAAAGAACATCCTGGTCACAGTTTTTCCTTTCGGGTTCCAAAGACGTAAAAGTCAAACAGGTTTGAAATGACATGATGGTTTTTCACTTTTAAGGGAAAGTTATTTAAGTTGTGTTTTAAGTTGTTATTCCCTCTGAACGAAAGTGTAAAAGTTTGTCAGGTCTTGTGTGATTCTTGCTTCACTCTTCTCTGTAGTATTCTACGCAGTGATTCATATTTCAGAGCGTGCATCCCCTCACATTCCCCCCGGTAGCCCATTTTTCAGCAGCGGGCCTCACGCTGGGCATTTGATGGAGCTCACAGCCAGTGTGTGAATGGGCCTGACCTACTCACAGCTTCCCGAGAGCTCGCCCCGATCGCATGTAATCACAGCAAACGAGCACAGCATCACTGCCACCTCACTGAACTCCAAGCAGCCCACACTATTGTTCCCAGTCACTTTCTCTTTGTTTTTAGCTCATCCACAAACATCCATTCACACACACCCACATTTACTCCCACCTTCACAGCGCCACAGCTGGAGAAAGAGGAAAGTGTGGAGCGTTGGAGGGAAAGTGGGATGATTGATCTCATCTTTGAGTTCAGATCGGGGTTACTGTGGTACATGCGTTAGAGAAAAGTGACAGTGTGGGAATCATGCTGATAAAATACATTCATATTCAAATGGAATTTTATATTTACATTTACTGAAAGTTAGAATGTTGCCTTGCAGGTGTTAAGATTGTAACTAAGTTACTTCAGCGAACTTTTATGACGGATACTAACACTGATTATTATAATATTGTCTAAAAGTGTATTTAATATATATATATATATATATATATATATATATATATATATATATATATATAATTATTATTATTGTTTTAATGTGTTTTATTGTTGTTATTTGATTTACACTTTTTAGCACATATATAACTAAATACACATTAGATCACGTAGTCGATATTGTCCCTACCACTTTTTGAAAGTTATTGAAAAATATATTGCGGAAGGTATGTATTAAAGGCAATACAAGTTCAACAAATCATTCTTCATAATCTAAAAATTGAATTAATAAAATGTTGTCTCCTTACACATTACTCTACTCATATCTCGTGCAGTGCAATAACGAGGTGATTTGATCAGCGGCGCTGATCAAGCGCTTCAGGACGCGCAGACTGGGAAAGCGAGCGGGAGCGCTCGTGAGACTCAGGAAGCGCGGATTTCGAACGCCGTTGCCTAGCATCCATCTGGCAAATCTCCGCTCTCTACCCAACAAAACGGACAAACTCCTTCTGCTCTCTCGGACAAATAAGGATTTCTCTCACTCTGCTGCTCTGTGTTTCACGGAAACCTGGCTGAATGACGCCATACCGGACAACGCACTCCATCTGCCGGGCTTTCAGCTGTTCAGAGCGGACCGCGAAGCAGAATCAACGGGAAAATCGCGCGGCGGCGGGACATGCTTTTACATCAATGAACGGTGGTGTACAGATGTAACTGTATTAAAGAAGATGTGCTGTCCTGATCTAGAAACGCAGTTTATCAACTGCAAGCCGTTCTATTCGCCGCGGGAGTTTCACTCGTTCATTCTGGTTAGTGTTTACATCCCTCCTCAAGCGCATGTGAGCTCAGCTTTACAGAAACTCGCTGATCAGATCACAGACACAGAACAACAACACCCAGACTCTGTTTTAATCATTCTTGGGGACTTTAATAAAGCCAATCTCTCCCGTGAACTGCCAAAATACAGACAGCATGTTACCTGTCCCACCAGAGACCGTAATATACTGGATCACTGTTACACCACAATAAAGGATGCATATCACTCTGTTCCACGAGCAGCTTTGGGACGTTCTGATCACTGTCTGGTTCATCTTATACCGACCTACAAGCAGAAACTTAAATCTGCTAAACCTGTAGTAAAGACTGTGAAGAGATGGACCAGCGAAACGGAGCAGGATTTACAATCTTGTTTTGACATCACAGACTGGAGCGTTTTTGAAGCTGCTACCACCGATCTGGACGAACTCACAGAGACTGTAACATCCTATATTAGTTTCTGTGAGGATATATGCATTCCTACCAGGACTTATTTAACATTCAACAATGATAAGCCATGGTTTACAGTAAAACTCAGACACCTTCGTCAGGCCAAAGAGGATGCCTACAGAAATGGGGACAGGGTCTTGTACAATCAGGCCAGGAACACACTGAACAAAGAGATTAGAGCGGCTAAAAAGACCTACGCTAAAAAGTTGGAAGACCAGTTTACTTCCAACGACTCTACTTCAGTTTGGAGAGGACTGAGAGCTATCACAAACTACAAGACACCATCCCCTTGCACTGAGGCTAATCAACGACTTGCTAACGACCTGAATGAGTTTTATTGTAGATTTGAAACCCCCAACACCCACTCTGACCATCTCTCTACACAACCATTAACACCTCCTGCAATCCCCCTCTCCATACCTCCTGCTCTTCAAATCTGTAAAGATGATGTGCGCCAGGTCTTCAAGAAAAACAAAAGAAGAAAAGCACCAGGCCCAGATGGCGTTACACCAGCCTGTCTGAAAATCTGTGCTGACCAGCTGGCCCCCATCTTTTCACAGATCTTCAACAGATCTCTGGAGTTGTGTGAAGTGCCTTCCTGCTTCAAACGCTCCACCATAATCCCCATTCCAAAGAAACCCAAGATAACAGGACTTAACGACTACAGACCTGTGGCTCTAACGTCTGTCGTCATGAAGTCGTTTGAAAAACTAGTTCTGGCTTATCTGAAGGACATCACTGGACCCTTACTGGACCCCCTGCAGTTTGCGTACCGAGCAAACAGGTCCGTGGATGATGCAATCAACATGGCATTGCACTTCATCCTGCAACATCTGGACAAAACAGGGACTTATGTGAGGATCCTGTTTGTGGACTTTAGTTCGGCTTTCAACACCATCATCCCAACAACCCTCCAGACCAAACTGACCCAGCTCTGTGTTCCTAGCTCTATCTGTCAGTGGATCACCAGCTTTCTGACAGATAGGCAACAGTTAGTGAGACTGGGGAAATTCATGTCAAACAGCTGCTCCACCAACACTGGTGCCCCTCAGGGATGTGTTCTCTCCCCTCTGCTCTTCTCCCTGTACACCAACGACTGCACCTCTAAAGACCCCTCTGTCAAGCTCCTGAAGTTTGCAGACGACACTACAGTCATCGGCCTCATCCAGGACGGTGACGAGTCTGCTTACAGACAGGAGGTTGAGCAGCTGGCTGTCTGGTGCAGTCTTAACAACCTGGAGCTGAACACGCTCAAAACAGTGGAGATGACTGTGGACTTTAGGAGAAACCCCCCTGCACTTTCCCCACTCACCATCATGAACAGCACTGTGGCTGCAGTGGAGTCATTCAGATTCCTGGGAACCACCATCTCTCAGGACCTGAAGTGGGACAATCACATTGGCTCCATTGTGAAAAAAGCCCAACAAAGGTTGTACTTCCTTCGCCAGCTGAGGAAGTTTAACCTGCCACAGGAGCTGCTGAAACAGTTCTACTCAGCCGTCATTGAGTCAGTCCTGTGTACTTCAATTACTGTCTGGTTTGGTTCAGCTACAAAATCAGATATCAGAAGACTACAGAGAACTGTTCGGACTGCTGAAAGGATTATTGGTGCTCCCCTGCCCACCCTCCAAGAACTGTACACATCCAGAGTGAGGAAAAGGACTCAGAAAATCACTCTGGATCCCTCACATCCAAGTCACCCCATCTTTGAACTTTTGCCATCTGGCCGGCGCCTCAGAGCCACAAATACAAGAACAGCAAGGCACAACAATAGTTTCTTCCCCCAGGCAATCTACCTCATGAACAGTTAAATGTTTCCCACTTAAACGTATGCTTATGCAAAAATGTGCAATATCCTTATATTTATTTGTTACCCCTCCATCCTAGAACATTCCTGCATCTCACTCAATCCTATTCCATTATCATTTATAGCACAATTGTTTATACACTTATTTATTTGCCAATTTGTAATTCTCCTGTAAATTTTTATTTTTTTTTTTGTCTGTGTGTTGTTGTCTCTGTTTACTGGAAGCTTATGTCACTAAAACAAATTCCTTGTATGCGCAAGCATACTTGGCAATAAAGCTCTTTCTGATTCTGATTCTGATTCTTCTGATTTGCAGCGATCGTACTTTTTGTCATTATAGTATTTTATTTTAAAAATGGATAAAAATTATATTTTATTGTAAAACCTGACAAGATCGCCAAAATCGAAAGTGAAAGCATCAGAAGCCGCTCTTATAACACAGCAAAAGAGAAACTCTTGTTCACAAAATTCAATCACAAATAATACTACTGATGAAAAAGAATGGGAGGAATGTTAACCAATTTCGTTTCCATATAACTATAAACTATGATAAAATTTCATCAGCATGCATTGATTTATAGCATGTTGTAGCAAAATAAACAAATAAATAAATTAAGTTTAACTCTAAACCCAGTCCCCTAGTATTAAATAAAAAATAAAATAAAAAAAAATGTCAGTAATGGCACTAACTCTTAATCGGCTTAAATTGTATGTGTTGTTGAGTGTTTGGGTGAGATTAGGGCGATGGTGGCGTGTCGTGTCCCGAGGTGAGTCCCGGTCCTGCCATCACCTGATGTGTGAATGCCTTTTATCATGCGCTCTTTCTGCTCTTGTGTGTTTTTACTACTGCTTTGTGTTCTTTAACCCACTCATAATGAGCTGTCAATCAGCCGCTGGCCCCCTACAGGGGAAAGGAGGAAATGCTTAACCGACCCGCCAGGAACTAGTTCTTACAGCACTTTGAGTGAGAATACATGGTGTGTCATTTTGCTTTCATGTTTTTGATGTTTGCGGTTACATTTGCAGTTTAAAATGCTGTTAAACATAGGTAATGTATCACTAGTATTAGAGCTCATAATGACACGAAAAACCTCTAAATATTAAAGTTTAGTATTAAACCAGCTAAACCACAGAATTGTACAGAATACGCACCAGCTACTGCACTGTTGCACTGTAAAGCAATGCCTAGGTTTGCACATGCAAAATCCACTCACTTATTTTCAAGAAACTAGTGCCAGTTAATAATCAATCCAGACTGATTTTTAAACCACTGGTGTTGCTTTGCCAGTGCAGCAGGAGTTCAGGCGCTGAAGTCACGTGACTCTGAGCTCACAGGCGGCCCACCGAGCGCTGGAGGCTGTTTTTGGGGTGACACGGCCGCCCCTCCTGCCCCTGTCCTCCTTTCAGCGGATGGCCCTCCCCTGTGTGTGAGCGGTGCGGGGCGTGAGGAGGGTCCTCTGGGGTCCCGGCTGAGCCGCAGAGATCAACTGCTGCTTTTATTGTCTTTTGCAAAAAGTGTCTGGAGCTGAGGGGCCGTCCCAAATGCAGGGAGAGAGTAACACCCTCTTTCTCTCTGTCCGTCGCAGGCTGGCCGTCAGTGTGGAGTAACTGTGGAGGGAGCAGCGTGCGTGTGTGTGTGTGTTTCCATGCCCTGGTCGTGCGGGCGGGCGGCTTGAGTCTCAGGGATGGAGCTACAGGTTCGGACGGTTGGGACCCGCTGGATGTCGATGCTGCTTCAGCTGGGAGTGCTGTGGCTGCGCTCGTCCACTCAGGGTGAGTATCAGCATTTACTGCCATCTTCATCTGCTGTATTGTGCATGTTCGGGTCTGATCGCAGTGTTTAACTGGTGTCTGTTTGTGTCTGATCCCCGATGCTGCACGTCATATTTCATGTTTAGTATATGCAGCGCTGCATTTGCCAAATATGCACTGGGGAGAACTATAAAATACATTCTGTTTAAAATATGCATGGATAGTTGACCCACAACTTGACCGTGGAGTTTGTTTTTAATCAACACCAAGATTTTACTGTAGGTTGAAATGGCGATGCATGTGTGTATTTTAGGTTTCTGGAAAGTTTCTAATCACCTGTTAAATGCCGAGCAATGACAAATTAACTTAAAAATAATAATGATAATAGTGAATTATAATCGTAAAGGAATTCTGTTTTAGGTCATAGTTTCAGGGAGACTTCATGCATTTTGGACATTTCATTAAAAAAATAATTTTAAAAAATGGTTTTCATGAACATATAAAAATTATAATATAATATAAAAATTTCAGAGTCTATTTCAAGGTATATTTAATATTTAATGTAAAACGGACATGCATGTGTAAGGAAAAGTGTGTTTTAGGTAACTGGAAGGTAACTGTCTAATGGTCTGTTAAATCCTCTTTAAGTGACAAATGCAGTTTTAAAGTTCAAATAAGTAGCCTGTCAATTAATATGATGAACAATAATTATAAAATGCTGTTTTAGCTCATGGTTTTAGAAAGTTTGTCACACCACAGGATGTCAACCTTATGTCCGATATTTTCTGTGGATGATTCAAATTAAGAAGACATTTTCGTCTTTTTAGTTAAAGTTTGAGAAGTAGAGTCTGTGTGTCGCCGCTTCTGTGATTCTGCTGGTCGTTGAGGCATTTGGCGAAGTCTTTGAGACGTGGAGAGAGATCTACTGTCAGACACTTGTTAAGCACACAGTTGGGCATCAGGCTGTAAAATCAATTCCATCAATTCAAACCCTACAGATGACGTCACATTATAGAAGTGAAACGGGTTTGTGTTTGTATTTGCTTTCTATTTTTGTCCATGCATTCCTTTTCACCTGCATCTTCTGCTGCTCTTCAGACGTGCCTTAGATGTTTCTCATTTCTGCTTCTAAACGGCTCGGTGTTAGTGCTTCATGATTCAGTTGGTGTTGTGGTTGGTGTCTTGTTGTTTAAGAGTCGTCTGCGGTTGTGCATTCCTGAGCATTGCTGTGAATCGTGTGGAGAAACAGCGATGGTGTTGAAAGTATTTCATGCTCGGCGGAGTGATACGAGGGAGAACGGGTCCTTCAGTGTTTTATGGCACTGTCAAGGTCAGTGTGGAGATAAACAGACTCCAACACATCTGCGCTTACGAGCAACCTTCAGCTCTTCCTTGAAAACTTTGAGAACTGAAGCTCTGCGTTTGTTCAGAAGGAATAATTCTTGAAGCTTGCTTGCTTACCCTCTCATATTAAAGATTATAACAGTCAAAATCTTGATAAATTATAAGAATGAAGACATTTTTGTAAAATGACTTTCAAAGTTCATTTCAGCTTATATTTAATATATGCACGGGTAGCTGATGCAAAATGTGTTTGTGGAGTTTGTTTTTAATCAACAGCAAGATTTTAGGTTGAAATATACTGTACATGCATGTATTTTAGGGTAACTAGAAAGTTTCTAATCACCTGTTCTGTGCTCATGTGATGATAAAGGAACTTTTAAAAGTACAGATAAGAAGTCTGTTAATTAATATAATGGATAATCATGAATAAGAATTATGAAGCAATCCACAAAAATGAAGTTTGAAGTAGTTTTAGGGAGTTTGACACACTGCAGAACATGCCAACGTGTATATATTGTGGATGAGATGTTCATATTAAGACATTATTGTGTTCATAAACAAAATGTAAAAAAATTACTTTAAGAGTGCAGGGTAGCTCATATTTAATAAATGCATTGATAGTTGATGCAAAATGTGTCCGAGTTTATTTTTTAACCCAAAATCAAGATTTTAGGTTAAAATGTGCATGCATGTGTGAAAAAGTATGTTTTAGGTAGCTGCAAAGTTTCTAAAATGCTCTTGCAGTGACCAATTAACTTTATAAAAGTACAAAGAAGTAGTCTGTCTGTTAATATGAAGCATAATAACAAATAATAAAAAAAGTGAATAATAATGAGTAATAAGAATCCCGTTTGAAATTGTTTTGAGTTTGACGCACTGCAAGACAAGCATGTTCAATATTTATTGTGGATGATGCATTCAGATATTTTAGTCTTTATAAACTTAATAAAAAATATTGAAAAGGAAAATAAACTATTAAAATGTAAAAATGATATTCAGAGTCATTTTCAGCTCATATTTAATATAAGGATGGAGTTTGTTTGTTTGTTAATCAACACCAAAATGTTGTTAAAATGTATAAGCATAAGTTAAAACACCATTTAAATTCTCCTGCAGTGACAATTGAACTCATAAAAGTGCTAATAAGTAGTCTTTCTATTATTATGATTAATAATCATAAAAGAATCAGGAAAAATGCTGTTTTAGCTCATAGTATTAAGGATTTACAACAGCTTCGTGTAGAATATACTATATCTGACTCAACAGCAGTGCATGTTTTAAATAATATTGGTTCATAGACACACTTCTGGTGTGAAGTATTTATCCTCAAAGACTCAGTTTGGATAAGCATTCATCCTTCACAGAGAAGTCGTTCCCAGAATACAGATTTACATTTACATTTACTCATTTAGCAGACGCTTTTATCCAAATCGACTTACAAATGAGAACAATAGAAGCAGTCAGGTCAACAAGAGAACAACAACAGTATACAAGTGTCATGACAAGTCTCAGTTAGTCTAGTATAGAACGCATAGGTAAGGTTTTTTTTTTTTTTTATTTATTTATTTTTTTTAAAAGACAAGAAAAGGAAAAGTGCTAGTGTCAGAAGAGGTCAAAAAATTTAAACAAATCTAAAATCAAAAAGAATTATGCGAATGAATATCATGGACAAGCAAAGACTGAAAAAATAGCCTTGTTTCAATTGGGATGAAATTGAACAGCAATCAATAAAATACTTGTGTGTAATTAAAAATGGGCAGTTTAAATATATATATATATAAAACAAAAAAAAATATATAATGTTAAATGGCTTAAATGTTACAATTTTATAAGAATTAAATAATTAATAGACAAAAAAAGGAAGCCATGCCATCTTCATGTCATGTTTATTATAGTTACGTATTTTTCGGACTATAAGTCGCACCTGAGTATAAGTCGCACCAGTCCAAAAATACGTCATGATGAGGAAAAAAACATATATAAGTCGCACTGGACTATAAGTCGCATTTATGTAGAACCAAGAGAAAACATTACCGTCTACAGCCACGAGAGGGCGCTCTATGTTTTCAGTGTAGACTACAGGAGCACTGAGCAGCACAGAGCGCCCTCTCGCGGCTGGAGACGGTAATGTTTTCTATTGGTTCATGTCTCTTAGTTCCTTTCTCTTGGTTCACCTCAAATTAATTTTGATAAATAAGGCGAACCTGACTATAAGTCGCAGGACCAGCCAAACTATGAAAAAAAGTGCGACTTATAGTCCGGAAAATATGGTAACTAAAACTGAACTTAAATAATTGTTTTTTTAAAATGTTGGTTAAAAAAATAAAATAATTATCTGTAATAAAATGTTAAAATGACATATTTCGACATCTTATTGCAGCTTAATCTCTCTATGAAACTCTAGGAGTTGAGTCTCTTGTGCTAGTTCATTCCTAATGGGTTCAGTTAGAGCTTTTCTTTCTGCTGTGGCTCTCGTTCACTGCAGGTGTTTTCAAGGTTACAGACTTCTGGCCGAACGTGACTGTATTACAGTTCTCAGGAACACAAGCTTCATTTACAGGAACGGCTCCTACGCTCTTCATGTTATCACTTCACTTCAACTCCCTTTTCATTGACAATTAAACAAAGTTTTAAAAATGTTGCTTCTGTGCCTTTAAGACTCCCTTTCTCTTTTGCTATATTGCAGTAAATCGATCACAAGTTTCTATTTCAAATAAATGCTGTTCTTCTGAACTTTCTATTCATCTGTGAATCCTGAAAAATAAAATGGATCACGATTTCCACAAAAATATTGTGCAGCACAACTGTTCAACACTGATAATAATCAGAAATGTTTCTTGAGCAGTAAATCATCATATTTTCATGATTTCTGAAGATCATGTGACACTGAAGACTGGAGGAATGATGCTGAAAATACAGCGGAGCATCACAGAAATAAATTATAGTTTAATATACATTCACATAGAAAACGGTTACTTTACATTGTAAAAAAATTCACAATTTTTACTGTATTTTTGATCAAATAAATGCAGCCTTGGTGAGACAAAAAAAGAGACTTCTTTCAAAAAACATAATAATATTACCCCAAATGGGTAACGAGTGAACAGGATGAACAGGAACCCAAATGAACAGGAGTGTGTATATAATAAGTAATTAATAAATGGATTGGAGACAATGTTTGAGTTCTGAAAGTTACAGTCATGTAAAACACAAATTTTTTCATGGCTGTAAATTAATAAATGATAAATGACTACAACAGAAGAAGCTCGTCGAGTCGTGTTTGCATTTGTCACATTCCTCTAATTCAGCACATGAGCAGCCGAGCTTCCGTAACGAATCCGAGCTGCGCGGGAAACCGAGGGCTTCCTGACAGGATACGGATCAGATTCCTGCAAACAGACCCAGATCCAGCTTGCACCTGTGACCCCTGACCCCGGGGACCCGAGCTCACACTCCTCACAGAGACTCTGTTCCTGACCGGAGGACAGAGGCTGATGAAGTCAAGAATCATTCGACTGAGATGAAGCTGAACGGGCCTCAACATCACCTTAAACTAATGAGAGGAATTTCTGATTCATAATATTGTTAAAAGGATTTCTGAAGGATTGTGTGACTGGAGTAATGATGCAGAAAAATCAGTTTGAAAGTCAGCTTTGATTGTTCCTAATAAACGGTTTAACTGCTCCCCCAAGTGGATATTAAAGTATGTTGTGGGATAATTAAATATATTCTAAATAAACTACAAACATAAAATTATATAGATTTATTTTGTCCTCACATTCTTTCTTGTAACTCCTCCCTCTCAGTGGCACAGCTGACTGAGAGGCTCATTATGCAGCTCATTATGCAGCTCATTATGCGACTCATTATGCGGCTCATTATGCAGCTCATTATGCGGCTCATTATGCAGCTCATTATGCGGCTCATTATGCAGCTTATGCAGCTCATTATGCAGCTCATTATGCAGCTCATTATGCAGACCTTTGTCTTCTCAGGTGTAAATCACAATGATATTCATGGTAGTTGACGCCTACTCGCATATGACTTTTACCAACAAAAAGTGTCTTAGAAAATTTAAATCAATAGAGTGAGTAAACGATGATTTTCACATAATTTAGAAAAAAAAATTCTAGGCTACAAGCTCCAGTTCTCAAAAATCCCGGGAACCATTGTTCTTTGTGTTTTTTTGCCTTATTCAAGTGATTTAACATTTTTAGTTTTCCACTAACCACGCATAATATTTTTTTTCTCAAAAATACAATCATGTACATACATGCATTTCACATATTATTACAGCCCAGTTTGTGCTGTTTACAGTGAGATTAGACTTTAGCCATTTAGATATTTATAAGAAACTGAAAAAAGCACAAATGTCAGGGCATGACAAAACTTCTCCAGGCCCCAAAAATACCTTTAGACTCCAGAGGGTTAAATATTAGATATTGTAATATTTAATATATAAATAAATATTAATAAATTATTGCTTTTATTATTATTTATACATTAATAAATATTTAAATATGAATATAATAAATGGATATGGAAATATGTCAGTTGTAATGTATATAGGTATGTGTTTATTACATATCAGTTATAAATATACATTTTATAATAAATATATAACAAATTGATCATTTCATTAATGCATTTGTAAATATAAAAATATATACATTTATAAATATAATTACATTTATATATATATATATATATATATATATATATATATATATATATATATATATATATATATATATATATATATATATATATATATATATATATTAGTATTAAATGTTTCTGTAAAGTTTCTGGAAATTAATTCCTTCCTAATTAAATTTTGCTTTCTTTAATATTATTTGTTTTATTGCTTTGCTGAAGACTACCTAAGCCTTACAAAAAGCATTTGTACATATGACAAATAAACTTTTATTTGCAGTTCTCTTTTTTTTTTTTGCTTTTATTTAATCACAGTAGAAATACCAGAGTTATTATGATGATGTTTTCTAGTTTAATATCCAGAGTCAACCATAAATGAACTATCAAGTGGTTGTTTTTCTGAACAGGGAAACACAGTGGCTGTGATTGGTCCCAGGCAGCCTGACACTGACCAATAGCGTGAGTTGAAGGCGGGACTTTCTGTTTGACTGACCAGTGACAGACAGGGAGAGTGTTCGGGTTAGAAACTGAATGTCAGTTCAGTTCTGAATAGTTCACAGCAGTGATTTTTGGGTGTGAATATGACATCATATGGTTTTGTGTGTGTGTGTGTGTGTGTGTGTGTGTGGAGCCGCTCGTATTGACACTGCACACGTTCAGATGATGGAGCGCAGAAAGCTGCAGATCCTGACACACACACACACACAGGTGTGGTTTATCCAGGGTCCCTGCGGCCCTGTGTGTGTGTGATAGAAGGGCCCCGGCTCTCTGTGTGTCTAAACATGGTGTGGAAAGCTGCAGCGTCACGTGTTTGTTTAGAGACGACGCTCGCAGTCCTGATCTGTCACGAGCCATCGGTCAGGTTTCACTCACTTCACCAGTTAATCAGAGAGAATTACAGTCACACAAACATCTGTACTGTAGCTATAACTATTAGCAGAGTAGAGTATTGTCCTCCTGACCACAGATGACACTACATCTCAACAAAGTTATCGAATGGTTTGAGGATAAATTATCAACTATTATCGAAGAATTTGTTTGTGAGTAAATTCTTATTTTAGTATAATTTAGATACTATTTAAAATATATTATATATACTGTATATATACATATTTAGTTATAGTAAGTAAATAAAAAAAAGTATATAAAAAAAAAACAACATAATATATCAGCTTGTTTTTTTATATATTTTTTATTTTACATACAACACATTGTTTATATATATATATATATATATATATATATATATATATATATATATATATAATGCATGGTTTTAAATTAAATTTTAGTTTGAATTAATACTAAATAGCACTGTTTTGAGTTGTTGAGATTAATTATTTTGGGAAATTTATTTATGTATTTATTTATTGATTGATTGGTTTAGATTTTGCTCTGGAGGTTGGGAATTTTTTTTTCTTTTTTTACATTTTTATTATTATTATATTTTTTTTACTTTTTAAATTTTTTTTTTTAAGTTCCAGAAATGTAATATTTCTTTTATGGTTGCTTTTGATGTTTTATTTATTTATTAAGCTGCAGCTCTGCTTTTTAAATTGAGTTTAATATTAACATTAATTCTGTTCATTTAAAGTATTGTGATTATTACAGCCAGTCAGTTCTTCTGTTACTGTGGTAAATCTCATGCTGCTGTCCTGATTTTCATGGTTGGACTGTAAGTGTGTCCTGTTATGAAATCTTTTCACTGTCCTGAAATGTTCTCATGTCCTCAAACGATGGTTTTACTGCGATGCAAAGCAGATTTATTATCACTCGTTATGTTAGACACAAATAAACCGGTTAAATGACTCGTATTTCCCCCTGGAACTAAGGAAGAAGTTAGAAGAAAAGCACACCACTAACGTCAGCGTTTGATTCATGTGACTGTGAGGATTCATTCAACATGAGTTCGAAGGTCAAAGGTCAAAGCAGATTTATGCTGCAAATGTTGGCAGATTTGTGAATCGGTGGATCGTCAGTCTATCATGAAGTTGCGTGTACATTGGATTATTCAATATTAGATATATTTGAGATATTGCAGCATAGATGATGAGCTCAGAGAGCCGCTGATTGATGAAGCGTCTGACTCCTGTGTGAACTCGCTGAGGTCAGAGATCTGTGTGTGTGTGTATGAGTGTACGTATGTGTGTCTCTCTCTCTCTCTCTCTCTCTCTGTCTCTCAAATTCAAGTGAGCTTTATTGGCATGACTTGTACAGTATTGCCAAAGCATTGGCCGTTACATAGGGGAACCTGTCGTGGGCTTCCTCCGGTCAGAGGTGAAGTGGTGTCCCTGCAGTAGCTCTGTGGGGGGTCCATGATGTCGCTGCGGTGTGCTGGAGCTGCGGTTGAGTGCCATGTCCTTCAGGGTTTTGGCAAAGATGGGGACTGCCCTCCTGTGTACGACATGGTCGTACATGCTGCTGAGATTCAGTGTGGGGTGCTGAACCAGGTGTACGTTGGGCTTTAGGGCACAGTCTCTGGATTAGAGATCGACCGATATGGGTTTTTCTATAGCCGATGTTGATGTTTAGAGGTCAGGGTCAGCTGATGGCCGATCTGTGCTGCCGATTTTTAGGGCCGATATCTTGACGTTTTCCCCTTCATTTGCATGCTAAAATGAAACACTAATAATAAGTGGATGCACAACATTTCTAAACTTATCATCATTTATTAAACACTGACTTGAACCATCTCTCGAATCTTAATTTTGTGCACTGCATGGTATTAAAATAAAAAATGTACCCAAAGTTAACCAAACAAAATCAATAAACTGACCAAGTATTACATATATAAAACAGGTAATATATATATATATATATATATATATATATATATATATATATATATATATATATATATATAGTATATAATAAAAAGTCAATAATTTACATAAAAGTTTTAGAGCATTTATCAAGTAGAATTTTTCAAGTTTGTTGGAACATAAATGTAAACTTAAATATACATTTAAATAAATACAATTTTAGAAATAAAAATCTATTAAACTGAAAAATATAAAAAATGTAATATATAAAAAATAAATAATAATATTATTGAAACCGAAGATATTGATCCGAACGGATCACGGATCAATGATGATCCGTTGCACCACTACTATAGTGTGTCATTTGAAAACATTGCAGATGCGTTTTAAAATACAACAACGAGCACCACGAAACCATTTAAAGAGGCGCATTCAGCGGTCTTCCTTGACGGGAAACAGTCAACAAAGTAAAATGATCTCCAACGTATGGTGCGCTCTCTTCATTTTATCAAATGATCATAATCACATCTATTCATTTTACAGTCCTGCTACTAGCCTTTTATTCAGACTAAAACCCCTTTAATTCGGGTGAGAAAGCTTTTTTTCCAAGTGCCTTGTGCACATAATAATAATACCGCTGCAGACGCATTTTGCAGCATTAAAGTAATTAATTGACCGTTAATTTAACCGACGATTGATCATGGAAATTATCGAATATTGACATCCCTAAATACAAATGAGTTGGATGGAAACCTGGTTATTGTCTGCATCAAACCGTGCCTCCGAACAAATGTGATTCACCGCTCTGGGCAGCTCCAGGACAGCTGTCTCTCCGAGCACGGTGCTGTCTGTGAGCGGCGGAGTAACGTCAGAGACAGTTTACTTTGGTAACGTCACGCTGCAGTGTTTGTGAGAGCTGCCAACTTCTCCACCCCATTTACAGAGTGAGATTCTCTGACTACCTTTATCTCCCAGGACTGCTGTTGAATCTTCCAAAAGTTTTGGCTTGGGGTGCTTCACATGAGGCAGCAGCAGTGCACCAATAACACGGGGCTGCCCGCCGACGTGCCTGACTGATCAGCGCTACTAAACACGGATATCGGCCAATGCCGATATATTAAAAAATGACAAATATCGGCCCGATATATCAGTCGACCTCTACTCTGGATACTCTAGCATTTATAAATATATATATATATGTATTTTTTTAATTTAATTTAATTTAATTTAATTTAATTTAATTTAATTTAATTTAATTTAATTTTGTTTTCAATGGCCCTGGTTTTTGTAAAAAATAAAAAAAAATAAAAAAAAATAATAATTGGGGAAAGTAATTCATAAATTATGTATAATAAATAATCTAGTTTTGAATGAAAATAATATTGTTGTTTTTTATGTTAAATATATAAAAAAATGGCTCTGCATATGAATGATTCATAGTTTTGTTTTTTTTTAAATTTATTTGCTCTGTAAATGTGTTTATTATTCTTTTTTACTTTCTTGTAGTGTAAATGCACAGGACCCTGTGAAGATGAATGTTGATTCTGATGTAGCAGCAGCAGAAAGACTAAAGAAAGAGAAAAGTGAGAGATGATCTCCAGCGCTGCTGCGTTGTGTGTCTAAACTCTTGAGTTTATTAAGTGTAAGAGTCAGACGCAAACCTCCTGTTTCTGCTGATCTCAGCCAGTTATACACTTAGAAGTGTGTGTGTGTGTGTGTGTGTTTCTGTGTGTGTGTGTGTGTGTGTGTGTGTGCGTGAGACTGCGTGTGTTAGTCTGTGTGCTTGTGCGGATGTGTGTGTGTGTGTGTTAAAGTGTGTTTCTGTGTGTTTCTGTGTGTATGTGTGTGTGTTTCTGTGTGTGTGTGTGTGTGTGTGTGTGTGCTAAAGTGTGTTTCTGTGTTTGTGTGTGTTTCTGTTAGGGGTGCACCGAAATTTCGGCCGCCGAAAATTATTGGTTTCGGCCCGAAATAAAAAAAACAGCCGAAAACGTAGGCTAAACCGAAAATGAATGTCACCCGCCCCTCCCATCCGTGAGCAAGCGCTTAGGTTTCACTCACGGTCGAGCTGTTATCACGCGTCTGCCTATCAAAGATTAAGCATGTCAAAGGGCTGTCACAATCAAAAAAAGCTTGTCACAAAAGCTGCACAATCGATCGGACCAACCAACACAAGTTTCGAAAACAGGGAATCGATTTTAACGGCCTTCTCTAGGAGCGCGTCCAGCTCGTCACTATACGCTCGCAGCGAACGCGCGTCACACAGCAACTGCAGGTTCTGACACACACACACACACACACACACACACACACACACACACACACACAGCCTATTAGTGCATAATATCAATGTAGCCTTCAGTAATGTTTTTCATTGATGTTATGGCAGTCCACATTGCTGACTTGTGCGCGTCTCAAGCGCCCTCTTTACGTTCGCCCTAATGCCTGTTTAGTTGTCGGTGGATTTGCCTATATTTGGCGTTGAAAAACGGATCAACGCCAAATATAGGCAATTTACTAACGATTCATTGAACACTTTGCCTGTGTCTCAAAAATCGAACAGGATTTTTTTTCACAAAAGTGACAGCCCTATACGAGAGGACACCAAAGTTGCAATATGTAACATTTGTTCTGCAAAAATCTCCAAAATTGTTGATTTTTTTTGCACAATTTTTAAAAAACTATTTTATTTGATGGAACATAAAACTTGAAGAATAATTATTATTTATATTTATTGTAAAAAATATTTTATGTTTTGTTATGTAACTGTTAATAAAAGTTTGATTATTATATTGTGATTTTTCAATTCAGATCCATTAAATCCAAGCAATATATATATACGTTTTTAAAAGAAGCCATTTTCGGCTTCAGTTTCGGTTTTCGGCCAAGCGCATCCTAAAGTTTCGGTTTCGGCGCAGAATTTTCATTTCGGTGCATCACTAGTTTCTGTGTGTATGTGTGTGTGTGTGTGTGTTAATGTGTGTTTCTGTGTGTGTGTGTGTTTCTGTGTGTGTGTGTGTGTGTGTGTGTGTGTTTCTGTGTGTGTGTGTGTGTGTGTTTCTGTGTGTGTGTGTGTGTGTGTTTCTGTGTGTGTGTGTGTGTTTCTGTGTGTGTGTGTGTGTGTGTGTGTGTGTTTCTGTGTGTGTGTGTGTGTTTCTGTGTGTGTGTGTGTGTGTTTCTGTGTGTGTGTGTGTGTGTGTGTTTCTGTGTTGGTGTTTCTGTTTCTGTGTGTGTTTCTGTGTGTATGTGTGTGTGTGTTAATGTGTGTTTGTGTGTGTGTGTGTGTGTGTGTGTGTGTGTGTGTGTTTCTGTGTGTGTGTGTGTGTGTGTTTCTGTGTGTGTGTGTGTGTTTCTGTGTGTGTGTGTGTGTGTGTGTGTGTGTGTGTGTGTGTGTGTGTGTGTGTGTGTGTGTGTGTGATAGTCTCAGGTTTCTGTGTGACCTTGCTGGTTTGTCGTCAGAGATTGATGTTTTGTTTTTGATGAATGTTTTTATCAGCTTGAGAAATAATTGTATCTTTATATTGCTGAAGCACTTGTATGTTGTGCAGAACAACAGTAGGACAAAAAGGAAGAAATATGCATGAAGTGTCATTGCTTTGCCATAAAGAATAAAAATGAAGTTAGATATTAAAAAAATAATAAATTAAGGTAATTTTTTTTTTACAAAATAAAAAATAAAAATGTGTGTATTGATGTATTAAGTTAATCAAAGTAATTAATCAAAATTATAAATTAACTGTATAAATAAGGTGATATAATAACATTTATAACTACAGAAATCAATTTGATAAATGAATGTAAATATGGTGATAACAATAATGTGCAGCAGTAAATTTGATCTTAAAAGAAGCTAAAAATTAAAAATAAGAATGTATGAATAATAAGGTGATAACAATAACACAAGCGGCAATGAATTTGATATTAAAAAGTAAAAACTTAATTAAAAATAAAAATGTTTTCAAATAAATTTATAAACAAAACAAAATTTAAAAATAAAATAAAAACTGCACAAATAAAGTGATAAAAGCTTATCTGTCAAACGGTTTTGTTTTTGACGTTTATCAGCGTCATTGTTTTCAGATTCTTTTGAACATCTCGACTCTTCTTCAAGGTCAGACAGTTTTTGTCTTTGTGTTATTATCGTTCGTCTGAGATGGCAAATGTGTTTATGAGGAAAAGAAAACGAGAGTTAAATCTCGAAGAATGAACTGACGGAGCGGCATGATGATAGAAAGAAAGAGAAATACAGAAATACTAGGTCTGTAAAAATAAACAAATAAATGGCTAAATAAATCAAACTCATGCTGTCGCGATATGATGCACAGTGTATTATTTCTGATAAAGGGTCAGTCTTGAGCTTCATTTGTCGGTCTGTAGTTAAATGTGAATGTGATCGTGACTCTGATGAATCTTCAAAGCGTGAAAAAGCAAAGCATGCTCGGCCGGCGACAGGAGTCCGTCTCAGAGACTCGAGGGTATTTCTGATAATCCTGTCAAGGACGAGAGCATCTGCGGCTTTATCTTCTTGGCAGCTGTGATATCAGAGCGGTACGGACTGTTCTTCACACACACACACACACACACACACTATTAACACAAACAATCAGATCTTCACACCACACTCGTGTGTATTTAAGCCTGTTAAGCTG
>NC_081803.1:22794002-22799002 GCF_963082965.1 Carassius carassius
AATCGTCAACTTTTATTTTAAAATATAATTTAAGAAACAAAAAGACTAATTGTTCCTTTTTGATACAACTTTTATTATTATTATTATTTTAGAGAAACAGAACATTTATCAAAACCGTCATAAAATTATACAGAATTCTATAAAATATGCAAAAGTGTTCCTTAAATGCTTAATGTTCAAACATTTTTACTCATAATATGCATATTTTGTATTTTGCTAAATAAATCTCTATAATTTTCAGTTTAATTTATAATGCGTCTTTTCATATTTTTTTTGTCTGCAGTAAAATATTCTAATAAAAATAAGTATACACATTTAGAAATTAAACTGAAAACTATACAGAACTTAATAAATAAATATGACTAAAAATAGTTTGCACAATTTTTGTTCTATTATAATCTATTTTTTACCTGCATTATATAAGTAATGTTTTTCCATATTTTTTCGTGTATGGTTTCAGTTTATATATGTATATAGTGTTTTTAGTAAAAATTTTTACTGTATACAAAAATATTTATGAAAAGCCATACTTAAAAATGTTCAGTGTGAGGAATAGCTCACAACTGAGCACATCCAAGACACCTTGGACCATGCAAGATGAAGGTAAAAGTTATTAGAAGATGCAGAAATCAGTACAGGTCATAAAGTCCCAGCCAACAGATATGTTTTATTGCCTTTTTTACTGTCATTTGTAGAGTTACATTTGGACTCCACGTAGAATACACACATACTGCATGTGGAAGTGAAAATGTGCAAATAACTGTAGTAGCAAATGTTTGTAGTGCTACAGACTTTGCTGATCTAATTAAACTTCAAGTCAAACGCTGTGGTTTCGTGTTAATGCATCCCATTATCTCCTCTGCAGGTGCAGCGAACCATTGCCAAACAGATCCAGATGGTGAAGCAGATCGGGAAGGGCCGTTACGGTGAGGTGTGGATGGGCCGCTGGAGGGGCGAACGTGTCGCTGTAAAGGTCTTCTTCACCACAGAAGAGGCCAGCTGGTTCAGAGAGACCGAGATCTACCAGACCGTCCTGATGAGACACGAGAACATCCTTGGTAAGGAAGCTCCTCAGGCTCTTGCATCCAATATGGATTTTTTTGTATAAACAATGCCGATATATTAAAGCAGTGTGGCTTATGGCTGATGTAAAGCTAGATAGTAAAAAATGCATAACTAAAACTGAATCTATATTTATTTAACATAATATTTTCTAAATTGTATAAAGTATAAACGTGAAAAATAAATCTTAAAAATAAAAAGTTTTTTTTAATGGCATCTTGATTCTGAAACCGTGAGATGTGATTTTAATCAACAAGTAAAGAAAGTTGTTGTGAGAAATTGTTGCACTATTAGACATATCGGCCGAACAGAAATAAATAAACAAGTAAAATGCCAAATATTGGTTTGATATATCGGTTGATCACTAGTTCTGAGTAGTCAGAGCAGATCCAGATTGAAAAATGGCATATCAGTCATATCACATCTTTAAAAAAAAAAGCCAAATATTTGCCGATATATCGGCTGAGGACCAGTTGTGATCTGTCTGATCAGATCTGAAAAAAAATGCAGCATATTGGCCAATATAGTGGTTAAGGACTAGTTTTGATTGGTCAGGTCAGATCCACATAAATAAATGGCAAATATCGTCCGATATATCGGTTGAACACTGGTTCTGTTCGGCCCAATTAAAAAATGCCAGATATGGACCGATATTCATGGTTTCAACAGCAACAACATAAACAAACGTTACTGCGCATGCACGCTTTTGTGACCTAATTTAACTTCCTGTAAACTTCCAAATAGAATCAATAATAACAAGTAAATCAGACTTACCGATTCTCTGCCAGGAGGAGGTGATTTAAAGTGGGAGAAACAGAGGTTTCCCCAGTAACTGCTGTACACAAAGCAAAACGCTGCTTTATCAGGCATATAACATGACATCAATAATTTAATAGACTAATTAAAGATGGTCTTCCTTCAGAAATACAGTGATATATAAACACCCGTGCCTCATTTTGATTTTTAAATGTGCAGTACGTGCTCATGTTTATTCATTGAAGCCTTTTGAAAAATAGGTCAGTTTTGATATTGTGAGCGCCACAAATATATAAATGTATGGGAAACACATCCCACAGCAAAACCACCTGAGCCCAACTTTATTCTACTCATCACCTTAACTTTAACTGCTTTTGTACACGGCGCTATAACCAGACTGATAAACGTCATATCAGATCCAAAATTAAAGTCATGCCAAATATCGGCCGATATATCGGTTGATCACTGCTTCTAATTGGTCAGATCAGATCTATGTGAACCCTGTCCTTCTCCTGTGTTCCCGTCAGGTTTCATCGCAGCGGATATCAAGGGCACAGGCTCGTGGACTCAGCTGTATCTGATCACGGACTATCACGAGAATGGCTCGCTGTACGACTACCTCAAATCCACCACACTGGACACCAATGCGTTGCTGCGCCTGGCATACTCCGCTGTATCCGGCCTCTGCCACCTGCACACAGAGATCTTCGGCACACAGGGCAAACCGGCCATCGCTCACCGAGATCTGAAGAGCAAAAACATCCTGGTGAAGAAGAACGGCACCTGCTGCATCGCTGACCTTGGGCTCGCCGTCAAATTCATCAGGTACAGCAGTACTATGGCCTTTATAATGTTATTACATTAGACTGATAGCAGACAGATAATTAGCAAGGCTTAATTTTAGGACAGGTTACAGATTGTATAATAGACAATACAATTTTTCCTGTGATTTGTGTATTTTAGAGATTTGCTTTATGTGGGGGAAAAACATTACAAGGGCATTTAATAGATTTTTAAACAAACATTAGAGTTATATAAACTAACTGTAACTTTTGATGTCATGTCATGGTTATATTTTTTAAAAATTAATAAAGAAATTATACAAAAGTATTAACAATATATATATATATATCAGTAATCAGCCAAAACATAAACAGTAAAATTATACAAAACTAAAAGATAAATCAGTTTTGTGTTATTTTAAAATGTATACAGATTTCTTTTTTAGCCACGTTTATATCATGGACCATCATATCAAATTTAATGTCAAGATGCTTTTTTATTAAATAGAAAAGGAAATTGTACAGAATTAAGAAACATTTCAAATATTTAAGATACATTTTTCTTAATTATGCAACTGTTTTATTGAACATATTTTGTGAGTGTTGTACTTTTTACTGCAATTGTATTTTATTGGATTGAAATTGTATGTTTAGAAACATTTATCTGAACTCTGTTATTTATATGCATGCATGCACCAAACTAACTTTAAAAATAGAAATATAGAATATATTTTGATGTGAAGGTGTTGTTTGAAGCACATGTGTGTGTTTGTGTTTATTGCACCTGATGTTTGGCTGCTGTTTGTTTGTTGTCAGTGACACTAATGAAGTGGACATCCCACCCAACACGCGGGTTGGCACCAAACGCTACATGCCTCCGGAGGTGCTGGATGAGAGCCTGAACCGCAGTCATTTCCAGTCCTACATCATGGCCGACATGTACAGCTTTGGCCTGATCCTATGGGAGATGGCCAGGAGATGTGTGTCCGGTGGTGAGTGGAAGACAATGTCCGGCTGCTTGATTTGACCTGACGGTATCTGATTGGATGTGAAAGAGTGAAGCTGTGATATGATTGGTGGTTTGCTGCATTAGTGCCAGTCCACTTTTCAGGCAGACTTTGTCCTTCAGTCAAAACACTACCATTTCATGCTTTGCTCAGTGTAAAGTGTTTGGGCTTTTTATAAAGTGTTGTTTTCAAATTAATGCAAAGAAAAAACTCCAAATAAGTGTTTATTATAGTGTTACTTTATGTAACGTAATTAAAGTGTGATGATATCAATTGTTTGGGTGTGTTTGTAAAAAGCTATTTTTTATTTAGCCTATTTATGTATTTATTTAGCTGCATGTCTTTAATATCGGATCTGGGGCCCGTTTCACTAAGGAGGTTCAACCAACTCTGAGTTTAAACTTGAACTCTGAGTTGACTTACCCTGAGATGGGGAACTCTGAGTTTTCGGTTACAGAACAGCTGAAATGAGTTGGTTTAATCAACTCTAAATTGACTGACTCTGAGTTAAGTGCGTGCACCACTACTATAGAAAGCCATTATCAGTGGAGCGCCGATTTTACGATTCACCATGGCAACAGCTCCCGCCAAAAAGCCGTCTGCATACTTCAGACTCAATACAGATGTAATTCTTCTCAGTGTTATAATATCACAGGTGAAAACTGGCAGAACATTAGATTAATGAACTAATAGCTAATCATTTTTATGATATCTCAATGGCTATATATATATATATTAGTGCTGTCAACGTTAACGCGTTAACTCATGCGATTAATTTTTGTCTGGTTTAACGTGTCAAAATATTTAATGCAATTAACGCAGCATCCGTATTTTCTGCCATCCGTTGGCTAGCTTTACATTATATGATCACGCTCTTATTCATTTAAATGCTTTTAAACATTTCAAGCGCAGCAAGACAAAAGAGAATGCGCTGTCTGTGAATGCCCTTATGTGACACATACACACGTACACACACACATACACACACACACACACACACACACAATGCATAGACAGGGTGCCAGAATCCAGTTCTCTTAAGCACTTGAACGAACAATAAACATCCCAAAGTGCCAGTTTTGTCGATTATCCTCATAAGAGCAATCTTAAATGATTTATATAAAGTCTAACATGAACAAAAAGAGTTGTGAGAGAATGAGGCGAGATCCATAGACAGGATATAAACGGTGAGATCCGCGTGTCTGTCTCCTCTTAAAGGGATAGCAGCCAATAAAGCTTCCTGTCAGTAAAGTTAAAGAACAAAGGGAACAGAGACTCGCTGCTCTTGACTAAATAACTGTTGTAGCTTTAATAAGGATTAACTATTTAATTTATAGTTTATGCAGTGCAGACTGCATATAACTTTGATAACTTTATAAAATTTCTGTATATT
>NC_081803.1:22806502-22809002 GCF_963082965.1 Carassius carassius
AATCAGCTTAAATAAAAAATTTACAAATACGAACAAATATATATATATATTTTAATCAAATATCATGCCTATAAAACGTGTGTTAACTTAAACACATAGAATTTTTGCAGTGTAGAAAATACTAAAAAAAAATAATAAAACAAAAACAACTGAAAACATGAACAAATAAAATTCAAATAAAACTAAATAATAAAAATAACTAAATATATAAGACGCTCCTGCCGAGACGAGTGAAAACACAGACACGTGACATGCCAGCCACGAGGGGATAACCACGACTGAACATTATTAAACTAGCAGTGAAAAACTATAAAAGTGCACTGAAATATGAACACAAACTAAATCACTTTTTCCAATCAAATGATTTAATGGAGCTCTCAAATCTGATGGTTAAAGGGTTAAACTGAACCAGCCAATCAGACATGAGGCTGCCATCTGAGTGACACTTACATGAACCAATCACAGCAGACGTCCTGAATTCTCTGATAAAAGTGTCGATTTAGACAGATGGAAATTAGATGGTTCATAATAATAATAATAAAAATATTTTAACCATAAAAAATAAATAAAAAGTTAAATTTAAAAAAAATAAAAAGTTAAAATTCAATTAAGAATTAATCTAAAAAACATAAAAAACAATTATAAAAAAACTACAAAATAAAGTTTTAAAAATATGAAAAAATATTAATATTAAACATTAAAACATTTTCATAAAAATAAAGTAGAAAAAAAACTTTAAAACTACAACTACAAAACCTTTAAAAGATATCATACGATTACATCATAAGAAAAAATTCAACATTAAAACAAATCAAAAACAATATGTACAACAGAAAATTTTAAATAAAACCTGTTAAAAATATTAAATAAAATAAACTTCAAAACAATTTAATTTAAATCCAACTAAGCATAAAAGGTCCAATGAAGTGCCTTGAAACGAGCAGCATTATTCTGTGGTGACGTAATTTCAACTGAAACAGGAAGAGAGGGGGCGGGACATATCGAGCAGCCACACCCCTTTTTAAAACAGCCAATAGTGTTAAAGCCGCATTTGACAGCCACAGTAATAGATTACATCATAGATTCAATATGAAACTCTTAGTAAAACTAAATATTGGTCATAATCATGCTGAGGCTGTGTAGTTGTAATAGTTTTTAATAAATGCTGACTCATTTGCATATGATCCGCTCCGTGCGATCCCATCTCTGGACTGGAGCCAAAGTACGGATGTGTGATGTCGCGGTCATTTGCACCAATCGAAAGCTTATTTACACCGTCTGAATCGTTCCCTATCACCTACACTGTACAGGAAATACTACACGGTGAACAACTGACCCATCTCAGCCGCAGCTGTGCAGGGGGCGGGGCTTCAGATTCTAGAGAGCATTTGATTGGTCAGAAGATTTGAAAAAAAAAATAGACAGTGTAAATAGTGAAAAAAAAATCAACTTTCAAAAACAAAACCATTATATATATGTAGAGTAATAACTCTGAATAGTCCCCAGCGGTCTGACCTGTCCAGGTTGAGTTTGTGCGCCAGCATCCTCCAGTCGTTCCCGCGGGTCTGTGGAGCGTCCAGACTCCCGCACAGCTTCTGTCGGATGGACAGCGGGATCCGGAAGGCGTTGGGACCCACCAGTGTGGTGATGTTACTGGCCGGATCCAGAAGAGACGTGTCGATGCACTGAGAGTCCTGAGCAAACACACAACAACATCAGGCTGCTTTCATTCACACTTCTGATCAAATGTGTCAGATATTTATACTGTAGCAATATATATATAAAAAGTAATAGGTAAAAATAAGCAAATAAATAAGCCAACACTTGTTATATGTAATAATAGTAGTATTGTCAAAAGATTAATCGTGATTAATCACGTCCAAAATAGAAGTTTTTGTTTACATAATATATATATATATATATATATATATATATATATGTGTGTGTGTACTGTGGAAATGTATTATGTATATAAAAAATACAAACACATGTATCTATATATTTCAGAAATACATGTTATGTTTATATATTAAATATATATATATATATATAATATAAATTATATTAATATAAATATATACATTTAAATACATGTACATATTTCCAAAATATATACTGTATGTGTGTGTATTTATTTATACATAATAAATATACAAAGAACACACACATATATATATATATATATATATTATGTAAACAAAAACTTCTATTTTGGACATGATTAATCGTGAATAATTGTTTGACAGCACTTAAAAAAATAGATAAATTATTACTATTATTATTATTAATCAATCTAAATTATTTATTTTTATCCCATTTATAACAAACAAATAAAAAAATGGAAATATAAAGATGAAATAATGATGATGTGTAAAATAATAATAATAATAATAAAAACATCAAAATATTTACTAAAATGTTTATAATAAATATAATAAATACATTTGCATAAAAGCATATATATTTTACTGAATATTTTTCAAATATTTTGTACAATACA
>NC_081803.1:22814002-22816502 GCF_963082965.1 Carassius carassius
TGTAGGTGTTAGCACACGCAGACGAAGAAAGGATGGGGTCTCCAAACTAGAGAGGGAAGATGCAACATATCGCCAGCAGGGGTCACTCATACTTCATTAAATAAAATAAAAACCACTAGTTCTGCTGAAATACTTAAAGGATGAAACAGTTTTGATGCTATATTATTGATTATGTTGCTAAGGGTGAAGCGCAATAAAACACAGCCGCTGACCAATCAGAATCGAGGAATGGAACTAACTGTTTTATAAATATTAATACACACTTAATATTCAGAGTGACTACAAGTAAAACATTAGCAGGCTGATCATGACTTGTGCTATGGGGGGGAGGGGCTCTTAACGAATGTTAATTACTCAAACTGTGAATGGATCATTAATTGGAGGAGCAATGGTGCACTGTTGTGTTCAATTAGCAGTGAATAAAAAATACATTGTTTATAAATATAAGTGTATTTGTATATTTATATTATTATTTTTTATATATTACACCAATTATATTACAGTAATATTGTTAGATGATTATTATTCTTGTTACCTTAATATATAAATGTGATTATTCATTTTATATTATTATATTGCTTATATAATAATATATACTATATATAATAAATAATAGATAAACAACAAATTAATAATGATATGTTGTTTAATAATATATGCTAATATAATATACAAATGCCATTACATTACAAAAAAATATATGCAATTTATTATCAATTATAAAACATTTCATTTAAAGCATTTTTTGATTTTTAATAATGCATTTTTAATTATGTCATGGAATTGCTATTAATTTTACTATGTAATGGGTTTATGAAAACCTGTGAATATTTATGTAAATGTGTCCTTTATTTTGTGGAAACAACAACAAAGACAAAAGTTAATAGTTTTACATATATGTTAATAGTTTGTATTATTATTATTTTTTCACTTTGAATTATTTCTGATGTTTCTCCATCTTCAGTTCCTGAGTAACTCATATTGGCCACCAAGAGTGTGTTTAAAGAGCCCCTAATTCCACACAGTATTAATGAGTGTGTGTGTGTGTGTGTGTGTGTGTGTGTGTGTTCAGCACTGCTCTCAGTGACCTCTGACCTCATGTTCATGGCTGCATTGAGTCTGTGTCTCTTCACGGTCGTCTGTAATCCTGACACTCACATGAGATCCACGCTGTCATTAATTTCATCCCATTACTGACGAGAGAAGAGGAATTAAGATACTTTATCGTCGGCTTGGCCGTTAAACAGCGGTTATGACTGGCCATTAGCCTCTTTAACGAATCCTGTGGGAGCGCAGGATTTGAGAGCGTTAGCGAGACAATTAGCAAACAGGATGGAAAACTGAGCTAATGCCTTCCAGAATGATTAATTTACTCCAGCTCTCAGTCGATCCATCAGAGCAGAGTCGAACTCAAGCACAGCCATGCCACAAATTCATGGATGTTTTTATTCAATCTTTTCTAATAACAATCTAACATACAATATGATGAAAATTATATATTAAATCATTATAATATTATACATACATACATATATATATATATATATATATATATATATTTTTTTTTTAATATATATATATATATTATTTTAATTATAACATTATTAAAATAACAAATATTTTTATTTGATATTAAATATTAAAAAATTAAAAAAAATAATAAATAAATTATAATACTATTATTATTATTTTATTATACATTAAAACAGTTTAGTAAAATGGTTGCTAGACTTTTTTAATAATGCATTTTTTATTATGTAATGAAATTAATATTTTTTTCTATTGAAAGGATTTATGGAAACTTAGGGAATATTTATGTAAATGTATCTTTTATCTTTGTGATATAAAAAATATAATACAACAAAAATATTTAATTATATTATTATTAATTAAAACAAATCCATCTTATCTTTGTGATAAAGATATAATATTACAATACTTATTCATATTATTATATACTATTTAAATAATCTTCTAGATTTTTAATAATGCATTTTTAATTAATTGATTTGATTGAATGGATTTATGGAAACATCTATTTTATAGTTATGTAATTTATATATACATATATATATATAATACTTTTTTATCATCAGAGTAGATGCGCTTGTCAAATTAATGCAAGTTTCTCTCTTTTTTGCAGCAAATGTTTTGGAAAATAGACTCTGGAAAAAAGCTGCATTCACAAGGGGAAAAAAGACAGAAATGTTCTTAAAATGAAACACATTTTGTGAACAGCGCTCAGCAAGCACATCAAATCAAAGAGTCGGCGAGTGGGAAAATAATATTTACAGTGCAGAGAAATGCGTGTGGAACTGACTGCTGTTTTGACGCGACACATCATTGGTGGGAAAGCAATATTTACTATCCACGAGTGATCAAGCACACTCATCATCACCAGAGAGAAGGAAAGAGCTCATCTACGACGGATATGACTGCACCGCGCCTGTCAGACTGAGATGCAATCGATAGTTATTTCTTTGTTTTAAAGGTCCAGATG
>NC_081803.1:22826502-22830215 GCF_963082965.1 Carassius carassius
GCATGATAAAACCTTAACATCAAACCTATTTAATGATTTTGTAAATATTAGAGAAATGCCAACAAAATTTACTGCGACTATAACCTTATGATATGAATCACCAACGAAAGCTCATTCAAATATTATATCAATTACATAATACTATAAAAAGTATATAAATGTTATAATATTGAAACTAAAATGAAAATTTAAAAACAATGTAAAGAAGAATTAAGGGACTGGATTTAATTTAAGCTGGAAATAATAAAGAAAACTGAAAAAGAAATGAAACCTAAATAATGATACTTAAAAAAAAAATACAAAAATAAAAAAGTAATTTAAGCTAAATGTAATATAATGTAAGTTAAAATAAAAATAAAAATGTGAACACTAAAAATAAAATTATATTAATATTAATAAAATACTACAATAGTATATGAATAATATTTATAATTAACAAACTATTTAAAATATTTAAGTTAACTGAAATAAAGCTGAAATAAAATATAAATATTAGAATATTAGTAATTTTTAAAAGTTTTAACAGTAGAGTTACTGTTAGAATTAAAAAAAGACAGAAACTACATGACAAAAGAACTATAAAAAACAAATTAAACTGCAAACCGTAAATAAACATTTCAATCTGAAAATGAAACATTGTATAAAATTATATATTATAATCATTTTTTTAATTAACATTGATAACTATAATAGCGTGTAAATTATACGAACATAACACTGTGTGATGAGACACATTGTTCGTTTGATTTCTATTTTTTCTGCTAAAGATGTTGCATCTGTTCAGCACTGGATGAGAAAGCATTATGAAGGCATCTGAGGTAAATCTAGTGGCTAATATTTATTTGCGGCGTGATGAAGAGCGCTGAACAAAGTCATCATTAGTCTTTTTCCTCGTTAGTCTCTTTCTCTCGTTACGGCAGACAGCGGACGGAGAGCAGATGTTGTTTTGCCCTTCACAGGTACACTGATGAATATTCATGAGCGAGCGGCGAGTGGGCGGGGCCTCCTGACTCTTTCACATGACACCGCGCTATTTTTAATCTGACAGCGCACACGAGTCACAAATCTGTCATCATTTACTCACTTTCATGTCAAAGATATTTGAAAAACATTTATGGTCTGAACAACATTAGAACCCATTCACTTTCATTACATGGAGATACATGGAGATACTATTATTGTTTTTATTATTGTACTAATATTGTTTTTCTTAATATTTTCAATTTCATTTTCATTTTAGTTGAAGTTTCAGTTATTTTGTGTTTTGCCATTTTTGAAAAACATGTTTAAATAGTTTTTATACATTTTTATTTCGGCTTTATTTATTTTAATAAATCAAATACTAAATGAAAATGTGAAATAATTTTCAACTAAGTGAAATAAAATATATTTTTTAAATTATATTTCATGATTTTTAGAATTTTTTCAATTATTATAATTTATTTATTTGTCTGTTTTAGTTTTTATTAACTATAATATCCCTGGAAAAAGAAAGTCATACTATTTGCCATTTTTTAAACATGTCTATATAGTTTGTATTAATATGTATTTATGTTTTATTTAATTTAGTAGATTAACTTAATACTAAATTAAAATGATAAATGTTGCTATGGTAACTAACTTAAATAAAACAAGCCTTTTATTTTATTTCAGGTTTTTATTTTTTTTATTCATTATATATATATAAATAAAGAAAAGTTTATGGTTTTAGATTTAAATTATATTTAAATTTTAAATCTTTAAATTAGAGCTGATGAAAATATCATAATTAATTAAATCATAAAAAATAAAAATAATGTAATTCTTACATTATTGAATTTTTTATCCTAGAGAAATATTTTAGCTCAAAGGGTTTCGATGGACAAAAGAAGTAACTTTGTGTTACTTCAGTAGTCTGTGTCTCTTGGTCGTTATATAGTTTGTGTGTGTCAACGCTGACGTGTTTTGCAGCTGAAAGTCTCTCCAGCCTAATTTCCGTTACACACTGCTGCCGTAACACCTTCCCTAATTAACACTCGATGTGCCAGACGCACGCAGCTAATTACAGCGTCAGGATAACTTGCAGATTGGCTTCACATCAAGGTGTCAGGCTTTCTAATGAAACGTCTGCAGAAACGCCGCATGCATCACCCGACGACTCCTGCATCATTACACTCACACACACAGAGACGTGCCATCAGTTCACCGGCGTGCTGCGACTAGTGAGGATTTCAGTTCACTAGACCCCAAACTCCAGTCACATATATAGATATAACTGGTTAGTGTCATCAGGGAACCACACGCTCCTGCAGCCTCTTTCTGTCGGTGAATTAATGGTGTTTCTCTTTAAGTGTCAATGTCACATATGTACTGATCAAAGGATGTTATCATTACATATGATTTGAAATATGTTTTTGAAAGTAGTCTCTTCTGCTCACCAAGGCTGCATTTATTTGATGAAGAATAGAGTAAAAATTGTGAAATATTATTACAATTGAAAACAGCTGTTTTCTCTATGAATATCTGTTAAACTGTAATTTATTTCTGTGTTGCGCGGATAGAAATCTTTTATGACATTATAAATGGCTTCACTGTCACATTTGATCAATTTCATGCATCCTTGATTAAGAAAAGTATTACAAATTTGTATTTTAATTTGTATAATTATAATTTGTTTTCTGTAAACAGTACTGTTCCATAACACAAAAATACTACTAAATTTGACTAATAGTAATAATAATAATAATAATTAATTGACTAGTTGGATGACTACTTAGATTACTATTATTATTATTATTATTAATGGCAAAATAAATTCTATTGAACACAAAAAAAACAATAATTTGACTAATAATAATAATAATTAATTGACTAATTGGATGACTAGTTAGATTATTATTATTATAATTATTATTAATGCTAAAATAAATTATATTAAATATAAAAAAACAATAATTTGACTAATAATAATAATTATAATTAATTGACTAGTTGGATGACTAGTTAGATTATTATTATTATTATTATTATTAATGGTAAAATAAATTATATTAAACATAAAAAACATTAATTTTACTAATAATAATAATTCATTGACTAGTTGGATGACTAGTTAGATTATTATTATTATAATTATTATTAATGCTAAAATAAATTATATTAAATATAAAAAAAACAATAATTTGAATAATAATAATAATTAATTGACTAGTTAGATTATTATTATTATAATTATTATTAATTCTTAAATAAATTATATTAAATATAAAAAACAATAATTTGACTAATAATAATAATTATAATGAATTGACTAGTTGGATGACTAGTTAGATTATTATTATTATTATTATTATTAATGGTAAAATAAATTATATTAACATAAAAAAACGTTAATTTGACATAATAATAATAATTCATTGACTAGTTGGATGACTACTTAAGATTATTATTATTATTATTATTGGTAAAATAAATTCTATTAAATATAAAAAACAATAATTTGACTAATAATAAAAATGATAATAATTAATTGACTAATTGGATGACTAGTTAGATTATTATTATTATTATAATTATTATTAATGCTAAAATAAATTATATTAAATATTTTTTTTTACTAATAATAATAATTAATTGACTAGTTAGATTAGTATTAATATTATTATTATTAATGTAAAATAAATTATATTAAACATAAAAAAAACATTAATTTGACTAATAATAATAATAATTCA
>NC_081803.1:22830415-22875415 GCF_963082965.1 Carassius carassius
GCTGAGCTGGCTCTAAGCGGCTCTTTTCCATGTTTATTCTGAATCCCAAGCTGTCGAGATGCAATAACACCATGTCTGCGTCTTTGATTGCTTGCTCTTTTGACGAGGCGCATATCAGATAATCGTCTATGTACGACAGTATTCTTATCCCCTTGTTTCTCAACGGGAAAAGTGCTGCTTCCACACATTTGCTGAATACTCTTGGCGCTAGAGACAGACCAAAGGGCATCGTCTGAAATTCGTAAGCAGTGCCTCGAAATGCAAACCTGAGATACTTCCTGTGAGACGGGTAAACATCTATGTGAAAATACGCGTCTGACAGGTCGACCGTCACAAACCAGTCGTTCTGGCGGATGGATCGACAAAGTGTTTTGTGTGTCAACATTTTGAATGAATATTTCCGTAGGTGCTTGTTTAACACACGTAGATCTAGAATTGGGCGCAGAGATGTGCTCCCCTTCTTTGGGATCACAAAGTAACGGGAATAAAAGCCCTGACAGCTCACTTCCTTTGGCACTACTCTCATGGCTCGTTTGTCTAAAAGAGTGTCTATCTCGGCCATCAGGACGCGAGCTGATTCTCCCTCGGCCACTGAGGCTATTATACCATTGAATCTGGGTGGTTTCATGGCAAATTGAAGCCTGTATCCCCGTGAAATCGTGTTTACAACCCACAGATGAGCTGCGCATGTGCGCCAACTGAGTATGCGAGCCGAGAGAGGTCCCCTGTATACTTCCCCAACGCAGGCGCGCTTTGATGACGTCATTACCGTCTCCACGCTGACCCCTTCTTGAGACGCGCGCGCTCCCTCCAGCGGAGAGGCTAGGGATACACATCCCAATGTTTGGATTTTTTTTAAATCTATCGCCCTCGGCTGTCTGCCTGGCTGCGATAGTGAAACATTTATTGTGTTTAATGAGTTGGGGGAGCCTATTGCCCTCAGCCTGTGGCCTGGATGCGATAATGCATTTTTTATTAAACATTCCCCTGAACTGATGGGCGTTTGAAAACCCAGTGTGAGTGCTTGGTGATACTGGAGAACATTTCGAACTAGATTGCTTATAGCTGGAGCCCTTACTGAACTGAGAACAACAGGGCTGGACCTCCTCTTTCTCTTTGCGGGCGGAGAGAGAAGTGAAGGGGAACATTCGCGTGTCAGGTAGCACGCTTTTTCTTCCGATCCTCGGGGTGGGGTGGGCGGTTTCTCGCCGCCGCGGCCGCAAATGAATGTTTCCCCCCAGGGTCCGGAGCCATCAGATCTCGGACGATAGCCAGATTGTTGTCCGCTGGGAGGCGGTCTCACACTCCTAGCTCCCGTCTGTCTCCCTCTCGCCGCAGCGGCTGCTGCAAAGCCTTGCCGTGCTGGCTGAGAGGGTGGTCGCAGTGTTTGTTTGCGCGGTAAACGGAGGTTAAAAGCCTCGTCCTCCTGTTTCCTGAGGGTGCTGGTTTCTCTCATTTTCTCGAGAGCTGGTCCGAAAAGGCCCTTAGTTGGGTCGAACGCAGCGTCCATCACCTCAGCTTTTTGAGCGTCACTTAATCCAGACAGGTTCAGCCATAACGCTCTCTCACCTGAAACGGCCAAGCCCATAACACGGCCACAGCCCTGAACAGCGCCACGAGAAGAGCGGAGAATCAGGTCGTTTACCACACATATCTCGTCCCGGAGAGCTGGGTTCGGCACTCCCGTATCTAATTGTCGCCCCATCTCCTCCAAAATCTCCGCCTGGTACGCTGACAGTAAAGTCACCGCGTTCAGCGAGCACACTGACTGCGCCGCATACTTGTACATCCTCTGATAGACTGACGCGGTCAGACGCTCCATGTTGTTCGGCAGTGAAATTTGGGAAGAGGCAGAAATAGATCGGCGATTCGGATGGAGGTGATAGGCCACTGAAGACTCTATCGCTGGGGGTCCGGCCAGCCCCAGCTCCACCATCCCTTGGATCTCAAGTTTAGAGCATCCCTTGGTCGGGAGTTTGCTCTTAAAGGGGCTACCCCAATGGCGGGACATCTCCTTCATGCACGCCGGTACGGCGGGTAAGAGTTGTCTCGTTGTGGTTTGAGCAGGCGGAAGCCTTTTCCCGTCATAAAGGTCCCTCTCTGCTCCTTCTAAACGCTAGACCCAGTTTCGCCGCGGCTCGCTTGCATACCTCGTGCAGGTTACTGTCTGCCTGAGAGCCAGCGTCAGTCGCGCTAGGAGGTCTCGACTGCTGGACGGGGAAGAGAGCGTTGTCTTCCTCCTCTTCTTCGTCCATGTCCAAGTCGAGGAGGTCAGAGTTAGCATCACCCTCTGCGTCCTCGTCTCCCGGCTCCTCCTCCTCGTGTGCGAGAAGGCCATTGAACAGAGGAGGCATATCCGGGGATTCGGCTTCCATCATCTCAGCCCAGCTCGTCGTGGTAGCTCGCTGATGATCGTTAGCCTTAGTTTTCGCGATGGCTCCAGTCAGACATGGGTCCTGCTGGCTAGCCACCGCCACTCTCAGCCTTCTCTCTAAAATTTTAACCGGCAATGACGCACAGTGAACGCACGTTTGTGGGTCCACAAGCGACGTTTGAGCGTGCTTAGCGCCCATGCACACGATGCACATGGGATGGGGATCCCTGCACGAGATGGTTGCTCCACATGATGATGGACACGGGCGGGGTGCGGGTTCCTTCTTCGACTCATTCCCTTTGGCGGGGGTAATGACTGTCGACATGACGGCTGGAGAGAGAAGGAGTGATTCGAAGACTCGTCACAACACGTTAGTCCGATTGATGGTTCACAGGGTAGTTAGCCCTTTTCACGGCTCGCCCTGACGCGTAAAACCTATGGTGGCTTGACACCACTGAAAATCCTACCGTCGTGATAACACGCGATATTCCGAACAGAATAGCTTGCCTTGACGCGGACACTATTCGGTGTGACACTCAACACAGTCCCAATCCAATCCACTGATGTCGCGTTCGGTGGCGAAAACCAATGACGGCCCGCCTGTTGAACAGTTAAGCGAAATCAGCGACAAGGTCGGACGTGCTAAGAGAGCTTGTAGTCCCTCACGGGAAGAAAGCGAGAATGACTTTGTAGGGGTCAAAGACAGACGTGGTGGCATAGGAGCTTCCGTAGTTGGTCACGCCCAAAGCGATTCCCATAGTGAAACACCGAGCGAAGTTAGAAAAAGAACCAGTCTCTGGGATATATATTTGTAGAAATAGCCAACAATACACTGTAAGGGTCAATATTATACATGTCTCTTTTATGCCAAAAATCATTAGGATATTAAGTAAAGATCATGTTCCATGAAGATATTTAGTAAATCTCCTACTGCAAATATATCAAAACTTAATTTCTGATTAGTAATATGCATTGTTTAGAACTTCATTTGAACAACTTTAAAGATGATTTTCTCAATATTTAGACTTTTTTGCATCCCTCAGATTCCAGATATTCTAATAGTTGTATCTCAGACAAATATTGTCCTCCGAACAAACCACACATCAATGGAGAGATGATTTATTCAGCTTCAGATGATGCATACATCTCGATTTAAAAAAATGGCCCCTTATGACTGGTTTTGTGCTCCAGGGTCAGCTGTTTTAAGAGTGATATGGGATTTCTGGATGTGGTTGTGCTGTGAAAGAGGAAGAGGAGGAGGAAGGGTGGCACTCACTCTGCATACAGAGCCCATCCGTACAGTTCTTGGACTGCAGCACCGTTCCCTCGCAGTCCTTGCCTCCGTTTTTGGGGGCTGGAGCGCTGCACTCGCGCCGTCTCCAGTGAGTGCACTCTGTCCCACACGTCGACCACTTGCTCCACTCCGTCCACAGACCGTCCACTGCAGCACACACACCACAACACAACACACTCAACCGGCCAGTCTACTCACATCAGTGTCACTGGATTACACACACTGCCTTCTCAATTATTTTTACAATCTCAAAATAATAAAAATAACTATAAAAATAATTATATTATATATTAAATATTATATATATATATATATATAATTCTTAACTGTACAATAAAACTTGTTTTAATTTAAAGCAATTTTTCAATATTTTAAATAATAAAATAGAATAAAACAGAAGACTACATTTGAGACCACATTGAATTTTATAAATATAATTAAATAAAGATTTATATACCTAATTTAATTATACTTATTTTACAAATGCTAACTGTAAATTATTCAAATTATTATCCATGACAATTTTTTATGTAAAAATAAAAGATAATATAATATAATAAATATATGTTTGATACCACATTGATTTTTTTTTTCAATGTTTAATAAAACAATGAAATAAGGAGTTATTTATCCTACTAAACATTTTTAATGAAATAAATTAATGCATAATCAAATTGTAAATTACTAAAATTTTTATACTCAATAGTTTGCAATGACAAAAGTTAATTGGGAAATACAATATAATATAATATAATATAATATAATATAATATAATATAATATAATATAATATAATATAATATAATATAATATAATATAATATAATATAATATATTTGAGACAACACTGAAAATGTGGGATTTTTTTTTTAAGTTTAAATAAATATTAATTTATCCAATATAATCCTATTTATTTAAATGTTTAAAATGTAAATGTAAATAATAATAATA
Organism: Carassius carassius; assembly: GCF_963082965.1. NCBI lineage: Eukaryota > Metazoa > Chordata > Actinopteri > Cypriniformes > Cyprinidae > Carassius > Carassius carassius. Next base: position 22,835,033 of record NC_081803.1, read on the forward strand.
ATAATTTTACTCAAATTGTTAATTACTAAAACTATTACACTGATATCAACTTGAAATAAAAAAGTTAAATGCAAAAATAAGTGCAATATAATAAATCATAATACAAGTTTAAGAAACACTGAAAATATGAGCTATAATGTGAGATATATTTATTTAAACACCAAAACAAGGACTTATGCTATTAAACTCTATTTATTTCACTGAATTCGAATGACTTTTTTTTTGCAGCAGCGGTTGAGAAAGCAGCATAGGAAGCATGGTCAGACCTGGACACAGTGGGTTGCAGGCCAGTTTCTGGATGGCTTGACCCTCACAGATGGCTCCTCCGTTCAGAGGCGTGGGATTGGTGCAGCTGCGTGTCCTCTTCTGATAGCCCCGCCCACAGCGACTGCTGCACACTGACCACTCCGTCCACGTCGACCAGCCGCCGTTCACTGCAGACGGAAACACCAGCCAGATGAATGATAAGCCACTCAACTTGACGCAAGCATCATTTCATATATCAATATCAACCTCAATGTGACAGATGTGCTGGTGTGGTATTAGCCCCGCCCCTCCTCCACTGTGATTGGACGGCTTTTAAAGTTAAACATTATTAATACCTCATTGTGCTGCTGGCGTCTTAAAGGCGGTGCTCCCAATGAATACTACTGAAATATATGCTAGCCGCGGGAAACAACACTGTTACCAATATGATAACCAATGATACCAATGATTTTCTACATGCACTGGTCATGACATGTTTGTGTTTCATACGATTCCTCATTTAAAGATAACTCAGATTCACTTGACAAAGTTTGCATGTGCAGGATTTATCAGGGATTTACCGCGTTTACAACCAGCAAAGCAACATCTTAGCCAAATTCAAATAGTGCTTTTGTTTTTCGAGATCGAATTATTGAATATTCGACTGTTCGTGCACACTCCAGGATCTGAGCCTGATCTAAAGTGTATCTAACAAGTGTTGTGTGTGTGTGTGTGTGTGTTAATAAATAAACAAATGAATGAATGAATGTTCAGATGTACATTAATACAATTATTAATTAATTAATAAACTAATGAATGTTGGTTTGCATTCTGAAATGAAAGACTACAGGAAGGAATGACAGAAAGAAGTCTATCTACCCATCTTTCCATTCATCCATCTTTACATCCATTCATAAAAACATCCATCATCCATCTTTTCATCTAATCTATCCATCTTTCCATTCATCCATCTTTTCATCCGTTCATCAAAACATCCATTAATCAAACTTTTCAAACTAATTCTTCATCATGACTAACTGCTTTTCTAGTTAAAAATTAGTATGCATTTCTTTGAATTGTAATTCATTTTAATTCTACTTCCTGACATTCAGTTCTGCATCACTTCAATTCACACAGTTCACATTTGGAGCTGAACTGGAACTGAAGTCATTTCTCAATTCATTTAAAGAGGCGTCCCGTCACACTCGAGCGGCCCGTGTTATTACAGTCTCAACCAGGAGCCGCAGTTTCCTCACGGCGAGGAGGGCACTTATAATTATATCAGCCCCACGACGAGGAAGAGAAGTCAATTTATTACAGCACGGGAGAGCCAAACATCTGTTTGCCAGATCTGGGATTGTGTCTGTGGGGAAAACAGAAAGCGATCGCAGCAGGTGGGCTGTTTTCACTTGTTGAAGAGCTCCTGAAAGACTCGTCTGCGCTCTACCACAGGTGTCGAGGTGCAACTTCACAAAGCGTCAGCCTCGTGAACATGTTGCGTTTGCATTCGGTGGGGAAAATATACACCGCATTATTCTTGCAACATTCAAAGCAGAGGCAGCAGCGGCGGGTTAAAACGCTTCCAGCTTGTCGGCACTGCTTTCTGTTCTTAAGAGGAACATTTTCCAGCTCCAGGGATATTCACGGCAAGATCCGACAAAAGAAATTTCAGAGAAGATGGACTGCGACGCACTGAAGGACACGCAAGCTACCGAAGCAGCTGGTTAAAGTTTCACATCAGTTTCAGACGCAGACTTATTAAAGCTTCAGAGAGATGATCACGATTTCAAGGAGAAACACTGAAACATTTTCAGTGCACTACAAACCACTTCAAAACCTTAAATATACACTATTTAAAAATAAATAAATAACATAAAAATACATAATAAAATAATAGAAAACTACTAAATAATTCCCTTTCATATAAACACTTCATAAATAAAATAACAAATAAAATAAAAACAAAACACTACAAAAACCTTATAACAAAATATAAATATGAATAAATTAATCAAATACAAATAAATAAATGAACACATGGCAACTACCTAAATCAACCTATAAATAAAAACAAATAAAATAATAAATAAATAAAACACAAACAAATAATTTAATGAAACAAAGATCAAGCAACCACATAAATACTAAAAAAAATAAAAAATAAAATAAACGCCTAGGAAACACACAGAAAATAAAATATTAATATAAATCTAAATAAATCACAAATACAGATAACTAAAAAATACAAATAAGTAAATAATTAAAATAACAATAAATATTATTAAAATAAAGCTACACTAGGGGCTGTAGCTATCGAATATTTTAGTAATCGAGTATTCTACCAAAAATTCCATCGATTAATCGAGTAATCGGATAAAATGTGTTTTTGCTTAATTAAAGTGCAATATTAATTATGCAAGAGAAAATAAGACTCCTGGGTCTCTTAAAATGAACAACTAAGTTTCCTTTTTTAGAAAAAAAATATTTTTATTTTTTTAAATGCATAGAATGCAATGCATACATCAAAAATAAACATTTAATTATTACCCATTGTTTCTCTGTCTGTAATTAAGTGCATTTAAGTGCCATTTAGTTGGGGTTTTAAATTAAGCATTTTCTGAGATGCACATTAAACACATAAAACGTTAATTTAAATTATCTTTTAATTATTGAAAATTAAGCAAACGTTACTTTTTGGTAAACAAAGGGGATTTACTATTAAACATAAAACATGGAAGAAATGTTGTGTGATTAAACCTAAAAAAAATTATGTTTGATTTTTTTTTTTGTAGTAGGCTATGTACATTCTGCAGAACAATAGTGATACATATCTGGCAAATACTTGTTTTTAAAATAAACCGGACTTTTATTTTGACGGGTTGACGTACCTTTACAGTTCTGTGTATGTGATGTGACGCTAGTTTTACTCAAATCAAACGGTCAAATGCTCATGAAGTGACCGTCAGAGCAGTTCTGGAGATGTTGTTCATGTGTTCACGTCTTATTTAGTGAGACAGCAGATGCTGAAATCACCGCATGCGTCACGCGCGCTTCAGTGTGTGTGTGTGTGTGTGTGTGTGTGTGTGTGTGTGTGTGTGTGTGTGTGTGAATAAAGGAAGACGCGCTTCTGCGCCATTCATTAACAGAGACACGCAGAACATGCAGGATTCATATTTAAATAGACTGTTCCGACTTAATATTTACAGATATTAGTCCATATCGTGATTTGATGTAAGTGCAACGACCTATTTTTGATTAATTCATTCAAAATTTGGCAAATCCCATGCCATTCCGCGTTAAACTGTAAATTCCGTTTTTATGACTGGATTCCGTGATTCCCTCCGCGTTTTCTGCATCGCAGAAATCACAGGGCCCTAGTTGTGGTATGCCAGCTCTAACTTGCAATGGACACACGCCACGACGTTCTCTTTACGTTTACACGCGCCCTCAAATCAAAACACTGCTGACTCCTTGCAGTATGCGAATTCGGACGCAGTGCTTGTGTCTCCTTCCGCTTTGTGGGTGACGTAAACGCGTTGTCACATTAAAGAAATCATTGCGAAAGAACCTGACGTGAGATTTAAAATAAATTAAAAGAGGCTTCGAGGCAGAGGAATTTGCCTCGATCATTTTTTGTAATTGAGTTACTCGAGGAATCGTTTCAGCCCTAAACCACACCCTAAAAACTTGATCAAATGATATAAAATACAAATCTAAATAAATCAAAACAAATTAAACTAAATAAATAATATTTATAAATAAACACATAGCAGTGCATTACAAACCCCTCTAAAAGAAATAACTCTAGCATTGTGCCAGTGACCTCAACACTGACAAACACCACACACACGTTTGCTTTATTAAACACAGAAGTCTGAATATACTTAGAGTTAGAAATAATAAACATCCTCGGATCCTCCAGTAACATCCAGCTAGGTTGTTATTTATTTATTTGTAAGAAGCATTAAAGGTGTGGTGTGTGTGTGTGTGTGTGGAGGCTGACCGTAGACGATGACGGTGGCCGTGGTGCTGCGGCGTTTGGCCACGATGTTCTTGGCGACGCAGGTGTAGTTGGCGGTGTCGGACAGACGCGCCTGTTTGATGATCAGGTTGTGGTCGATGGTGATGTAGAAGTTCCTGTCGTCTGCGGGGTCGATGATCTCCTCGTTCTTCAGCCACTCCACCTGCAAACACACAGAAACACACACCGACGTCCATCCGCTCTCAATCCAGAAATCACAGCCAGCTTTCTGCTTATGTTTCAATAAAGACAGACGTGTTGATGTGTGTGCAAAAGCTCCATAACACGTCAATATCCATCACGTTCTCTCTTTATATCCCCCATCACTCGTGCTTTTATTAGGAGCTTCCTATTTTTATTTGAGGTTTTGTTCATTTTTTCTTTTTGTGTACTGACATAATTTTTCCGTACAAAACAAAATATTATGTGCATCATAAACCTTGTGCAAACTTTGCAATAAACTAAATACAAATGTGTGTGTGTGTGTGTGTGTGTGTGTGTGTGTGTGTGTGTGTGTGTGTGTGTGAGAGAGAGAGAGAGAGAGAGAGAGATCGGACGCATTCAGACATGCTGCAAATACCTTTCAATTGAGTCGATGTGTCTTTATCATTCAATCCTGTGATGTAATGCTGCCATTGAGAGACGCAGAAGACAACAAAATCAATGTGGATTACCCACAAATCCACTGGGCTCTCGGCCTGCCAAGGTGATTATATGTGGCCCTCAAATTACTAAAGCAAACAGGCGAATAAAACCCCAGAAGCGGAGTGTGTGTTTATGACAGATGTGTGACGGAGCGAGTGTTTGCGGATGTGATGATGTTCGGCCCCTGAGGGACACACATCCATTTAGAGACTGTACTAAACTAATGAAAGTGTGTAAAAATCACAATGAAATCAAGAGAAAACGACTTCAAATTGTTTTGCATGGTGATAAAGAAGCTTCTTTGACTTACAACATTTATTTCATGACAGTTAAACACGTTTTCCTTCAAATGTTATTATTGTAGTCAAAGAGTGAATTTCCTATAATAATAATGCATTATTTAAATGTTAAATAATAATAAGTAATAATAATACATTTATTGTTAAAATAGGAAAAATATTTTGAATAGCAAATAATAGTAATAATAATTTTAGAAATGTTGCCTAGGCATTTTACTGATTTTTCATTTTACTTTTTTTTTGAGCTGCAAATTATCATATTAGAAAGATTTCATGTTGGGAATTTTTTGTGTTTTTGTCACTTTTGTTAGTTTTTGAAACGTTGTGGTAACTAAATGAAAAATAAAGTATGTTTTATTTTAATTTTAAGTAACCTTTTGTTTGTAATCTTTTAATATAATGTTAGTAACCTCATCTATATATTATTTTCTATACTATATTTTATTTTTTCATTTTTATATAAAAAAAAATAAAATAAGATTTTTTTTATAGGTCTCCTAGGTCATACTATTACAAAGTTTTACCATTATTATTATTATAATACATTTAATTTTACATATTTTTTATTTTATTTTATTTTAAGAATTAAAGTTTTAGTAATTTTATTTGTATCTTCTTTTTATTTTATTTTACTACTTCTAATAACTAATATTAGTATTTTTTTGTGCAACTCATTTTTAATATTTGTATTTCAAGTAAGTCTTTTATTATTATATAATAAATTATTGAAAATAAATAATTAATAGTTGTTTAATTTGTATTATTATGCACATTTATTAACAGAAGGAAATTGTCACATGCCAGTGCTTTTCTCCATCTCTCTCTCAGAAAAGCTACGTAGAAATGAAAGAGAAGAAATAAGGAAGGATTTAGGTGACGGTTAATGCAAAACTCACCACAATGAGGATAAATGCGGTTGCCAGGGCACTGATATTGTGTTGCTATGGTGTTATGAAGGAGGCGTGTGCTACTGTTCAAAGATTTGGGGGAGATGTGTGTATTGTTCTTAAAAGACATCTTTTCTGCTCATTAAGGTTGCATTATTTGATTAAAAATACAGTAAAAATAGTAAAATATTATTCTAATGCAAAGTAACCATTTTCATGTGAATGTATATTAAAGTGTAATTTATTTCTGTGATGCTCCGCTGTATTTTCAGCATCATTTCTCCAGTCTTCAGTGTCACATGATCTTCAGAAATCTGAATAATATGATGATCACTATTTCTGATTATTAATAATGAACACAATTTTATTTCTCAGGATTCACAGATGAATAGAAAGTTCCACGAAGGAAATGAATACAGTGGTCATTATACAAACAGGCAGAAGCATTAGGAGCCAATTATTGTTTGTGGCTCCATCAAGAGAAACTGACATCAATTTAATTTGGTGCAGCTGTGTGTGTGTGTGTGTGTGTGTGTGTGTGTGTGTGTGTGTGTGTGTGTGTGTGTGAGACGGTTAGGTGTCTCTGTGTGATCAGGGATGAAGGAAAAACCTGCATTAATATTTAATGAAGCGCAGTAATTGCTTTAAATGACGGCAGCGCTCAAATAATCTTCAGTCTGATCTGAGCCTTGATTCTCCTCACACGAACTGATCAGCTGTTGAAAACCAGTCCTGATAAACTAGTCTGAAACCAGCAGTGATGAGATCCAGCAGACATACAAACACAAAGGAAATAAAAGCACGTTCACAATCCTCAGATTCAGAAGCGCCAAAGCAAATGCGACCCAATCTCGGTGAATCATACACGTGCCAAAAACATTATTACGCTAATTAGAAAGCATTTCACAAAAAAACAACTTAGTTTGAGTCGCGAGGGCACAGATCCAATCCACAGCAATATAACAATACAAGAAAAACAACCGAAAGAAGCACTGAAATGCAATAATACTGTGTTCAACATTGATGATAAGCAGAAATGTTTCTTGAGCAGTAAATCATCATATTAGAATGATTTCTGAAGATCATGTGACACTGAAGACTGGAGGAATGATGCTGAAAATACAGCGGAGCATCACAGAAATAAATTACACTTTAACACAGATTCACACAGAAAACAGATGTTTTACATTAGAATAATATTTCACTATTTTTACTGTATTCTTCATCAAATAAACGCAGCCTTGGTGTACACTATTGTTCTGAAGGATCGGTAGGATTGTCAGTGATTGGGCATTATATCAGTTATTGGGAACTTTTTTGTTTGTTTGTTTCCTGGGAGCTAAAGACTAAATGGCAAAGCCACATTCAGATGATTTTTCCTTGTACCATGTCATTAAAACACACAAAACAGGGTAAACACATCCACGTCTTCTTCATTTATAATCACAAACGCATGGAAATGTTCCAGCCACACGTCTTCACAGGCTTCATTAATACTTCATATTGTTCATAATGAATGCACTCATTTGGAAAAGAAACGACTCCCTCCAGACGCGCTCTATAACGAAGCTCAAAACTGCATCTAATGAGAAAACAGACCAACATGTCTCTCATGTATTTAGACAGAAGCAGAAACATATGAGTACTGTAACAACTCAATGTCTGTAAGTCTGTAATCTTAGTATGAGCTCGAAGATTTCTCATCGAATGATCTAGTGTTCAGTTTATAGATTTGGCATTATGTTCTGAAAGCATCTGAGATGAAGTTAGAGATGCATGAATTAAACACATTCAGGTGCTGATCTTTAAAAGAGTCTTCCTCTGGTTTCTTGTTTTGATCGATGGGGTTGTTTAAGCCGAAGGTCAAAGGTCACGGGCCACATGCATCTCTCTGGAGACAATGAAATTAAATACTAATAAATACTGACAGCCAACACGTAGAGCCAAAGCCCTATGAGTTTCTTGATAAAAAAAAACAAAAAAAAAAACTTTATTTAATTTGTAATATATATTTCTAAATTTAATAGCTGGATAAAAGAATGAAAATATACATATACATAATATAAATCATATTTTAATAATCTGAAATAATATAAGAATATTATAAATTAATCTCAAACATAATAAGAATTAATAATGTATTTAAAAAAAAAAAAAATTGCCGATGTTTATTATATACATATGTCATTTTATAAAATAATATACTTTTCATTTCAATAAACACAATCTTGAAAACAACAATATAATAAATATTTTTTAAAGAAAAAAAAAACAAATTATTTTTCCATTCTATCTTCTTGTTTACTTTTTATTTATTATAAAATGATCCTCTAACACTACCATTTTCTATTATTTTTCTATTATTTTGACTTGTTATTTTTTATTTAAAAAAAGACTCAATAGCGTTCCCTATTCTTTTTCTGTTTTATTTGTTTGTTTTTCTTTTTTTTTATAAAAAGTCTTGTCACAGAGCTTTTACATGACAGATTATTATAAACTCTTTTGTTGGTTTTGATTGCCTCTATTCTCTTCATTAGAAAGTCACTTTGGATAAAGGTGTCAGTTAAATGTAAATATATACATATATAACAAAGCATGAACATTCTGCTAAACATCTCCTTCTCTGTTCCACAGAATACAGTCATTCTCAGGGTTTTGGAGCAGGGCTCTGATGACAAACTGACAGCAGTATTTTCATTTTTGGCCGAACTGGCTCTTTTAAAGCCACCAGTAGCGCAGTACAATAGCCGTGGACCCCAGCGGGTCGATTTTCATATCCACTGAAGATAGTTTCCATTCCTCTGGCATCTCCCTGGACGAGTCTTTTCTCGGAGCGCTGTGGGCCTTCACCACTGACTCTGCAGGACCCCGGCTTCCCGAGCCGCTGCCTGAATGAAAGCACGGCTGTCATGGCAACAGTGTGAGCGTGACCTCTGAACCCCGTCTTTATCTGAGCGCTCTGACAAGAAATGAAAACACAGAGCTCTTTCTCTGCACACACTGAAGTCCATTCTATGAGCTCGAGAAGACAGGTCATGAAAAAGAGCGTCCCCCGCTTGTGTGCAGGAGCCTTCAGGGAGGAAGCAGAAAAACTAAACCAATAATGACCTCAATATTAAATACATAATAAATACAGTGCCTAATGGACATATGATAGTATCACAATACATAAATAATTCTAACATAACTTAATATTATATTTATAATGACATCCTCACTGCAGGTTGGATGATATAATATATAAATAATAAATATACTGCATGTATAATCACTATTAAACAATATCTGAATAAATAAATATTACATTACTAAACATATTTATGATAATCACTGCAGGACCTGTTCTAAAATAATATATATATATTATTTTAAAATGATATATTATACATATCATATAAGTGACTAGAACCAGGCCATGTCTAAAGTATAATACTAATATATAAAATAAAAAATAATAATTAAAATTATATATTTTAATATTAAATAAATTAAACATTATGTAAATAATTATGATATATTTATAATTAAATACAGTGTTTTGATTAATTTTAGTAAAATGCGTTTTCTTTACCAAGAAAGTGGCAAGATGCAAACCATTATTTTCTGTTTCAGACTTTCGCATGCATCTTATAATAACATAAATAATTCAGAGATCAAAACTCAAGCAACACTCAACTTGTATGCGAATATGTAATTTGCACATAATGCAGACGTGTGTACTGCAAACACATACGAGCTTCATCACGTTGTCTTTCACGTGACTCTGTTCCTCTTTCAGCTTGAGCTAATGGTAAAAAAACTAAGGACATTATTAACTTCTTTACATTTATTTTGAAAGAAGACGCTTGTGATTATGGAAAGGGGGCGTTACATTTCCGACGAGTGCTTGCGGTGTTCGGCCAATCACAATGCACTGGGTCAGTTGGCCAATCAGAGCAAACAGCTCTTGTCAGAGGGAGGGACTTTTAGAAAACGTGATTGAGGCGGGGCATAGAGGATCTACAATAATATACAATATTTGAAAAATAATGTGTTTTTTTTTAACATTAAAGCATGTTTAACATATTCTACTACACCAAATACACAAAATAATGATCCTTAAAAAAAAGCATCATATGACCCCTTTAAAGCTGCAGTTTGTAAGTTCTGCCTCTTTGTCGCCATCTCTGTTTGAAAACATGCAGTTGCAGATTCTCGCCTACATCTTGGAATATATGACCCAAATAAGAATTTTCACGTCTGAAACTGAGGAAAAAAGCAATACAATAAATTGCACTAACAATGGTGATTGAATCTAAATTAGCTCATATCACATCAAATCATGCAAATTATTATTGTTACACTTTTTTCTCAAACTGTTAATGTTAACAACATCAGCATTGCGTGACTATGTGATTATAGTGTCTCAAATCTCTAATTGTCATACTGTTCGAATTTCATATTAAGAAATTATTTTAACCCAAAAGGGAAACTATGCTCCCTTCGATACTTTTTGTAATCCCAAGCTATCTGTAATAAAATGCATATTAAAAACTGGAACTTATATTCACGTTTCATAAACGCATAAACCTTTCTGGATTACAATATGATACACTTAATTATTCTAGCTGCAGTGAGAAAACGCTATGAACAATCCACCAGCTGCAAATCTATAATCTATGTGAATCAATAATTAAAGTTATATGATATCATCTAAATATTAAACATTGTATTAAAAATTTATATTATTTAATATATTTATAATGACATACATTGATGCATTAAATATAACTGTGAATATTATTGAGATATATTTTGGATTAGTATATAAAGATATATCATAAATATAACATGAATAACTCGAGCTGGGCAATATATTAAATATATATGAAATATACCTTCAATATTAAAAATTGTACTATATTATTAAATATCAAAAATAACAAATATTAAACATTATTTAAATTAAATTATTAAATATATTAGTATTTATAATATTTTAAAATATAAATTAAGTTTATATATAAATATTTGTCCTAATTAATTTTGAGAAGAAAAATCATGCATTGATTTTTAGCCCCATTTTTACTACATTTTACTTCCTTTAAAAACTGCTGCTCCCATAATATTAATAATAACAATGAGTTCCTCTCGTGTATTTTTGATTACATTTAGGAATAACATCCACCGAGTCTCTTCAGTCATTTCATAATCAGATGAGCACTAACTCATCATGTAAAAAGACAAAGACAGAAGATAATCTGGAGTGTAATTAAGATCATTCTCCATTTACAGCAGACAAAATGACACTAATCCTCGAACTACCAAAACACCGTTAAAGAAACGCTGAAGAAAAGCTGGAAACAATTAGATGTAGAAGTACCGTTGTTAAATATACAAGCATTTGTTCATGAGGGAAACACATACAACTGTGGACGAGAACACAAACTCGAGAGCAGCGCGGGACGACAATAGACGATTACATTACCGCATAATCCAGGTGCATAATCAGATTGTTTTTGGGGATGACAAAACCTGGCGGATCAAACACTCACTCTGAACTCCATCTGCTGCGGGACACACGGTCGCCCGTTTAATAAACGATTATAGCACAACTCCATACAAACACACTAGAACAGACACGAGCATCTGCTTCCCTCCAAGAGTTTACAAACCTCTTGAAAACAGCAACTCAATAAATAAATACATTATGTGTGTAAATAAAATTATAAACAAACATTATTAGTAGAATGTTATTTTATTAATATAACATGTCATGTAATATTGTTTTATTATAAATACTCAGTGATGTGATAAATAACCATGTTTTCTATGTCTATAAATAAACATACTATGAATATTGGATATATTTGATAAAATATCCTTTTTAAAGAGGTCACACACACACACACACACACACACTTCACAAGATCTCACAACTGGATTCCACTGAGTTTGCAAGGTTTGTGAAATTAAATGTTCATTAGTCATTAAAAAGATTTGTTTAAATTATATAAATGTGTATTTGCTTAATGGTGACGGCAAACGAGAAAGTATTATAATGTTTGCCTTTCTATTACAAATAGGCCTAATATAAAAGCAATCGTTATAATACTTTCTGTATACATTAATTACTTTGTTTAACCATTCTGATTATTAGACAGACTTCTATCCGTATTAGACAGAACGGTTAACGACGAACGAGAGAGAGAGCTCTCAGCGCCATCAAAATAAAAGTTTGGTGTGCTGTCAAAATAAAAGTCCTCAAACACATCGGCCAAGCAGAAAAGCTTATTTGAAAAATGCCAAATGTCCACTATTCCTCACTTTTTACAAGGACAGTCTGGTGCTTCTGACTCACGGTATGTAAGGACGTATACATATGTAAAGGGTTTGCCTCAATGACTCAAACACAAGTTTTGAGCAGTGTACAGTAGAGCTTGTTGTTTGTCATTCCTCCGGTCACAAATGCAGACATGGTTTTATGTTTACGCAGCACGATATGCAACGCAACGCATAAAAAGACATTATAAGTTATTATAATCAGTAATTATGTTCCCACTGGATGCAACAGCTGCCTTGTTTGTAATTGGTTTTATTGTTTTTGTCCTGTTTTGCTGGTGTTCTGATGTCAGTATATGTTGAGGGGCGTAACATTTCTATACAAGCAATAATGTACAGTAGGTGGAAAATGTGTTTTTTAATCTTAAACCACATAAACATATTTCTTTACACCAAATACACAAAATAATGTTATTTTTAGCAGCATTATATGACCCCTTTAAAATAAAAAGATATAATAGTAATATTAAGCCTTTATTTAGATTTATATTTACACAGTTTTTTGCATATAAAATCTAAAATCATTCAAATGCCTGTGTCTAAGAGAGAGAATCAGACAGGAAGGAGTCAGACGGACGGAGCAGCAGTGACATTAAAAACAGTTCATCAGTGTAATGGATGTGTTTCTTTGATTTAGCGGTGAGGTAAGTGTGTGTGTCGTCTGGAGCCCAAACTCACCTCACTGAGACTGACTCACTCTGACACACACACACACACACACTCTCTGTCTCTCTCTCTCACACACACACACACACACACACACACACAGACAGACACACACTGTGTCTCTCTCTCTCTCTCACACACACACACACACACACACACACACACACACACACACACAGACACTCTCTGTCTCTCTCTCTCTCACACACACACACAGACACACACTCTCTGTCTCTCTCTCTCTCACACACACACACACACAGACACTCTCTGTCTCTCTCTCTCTCACAGACACACACACACACACACACACACATACACACACAGACAGACACACACTCTCTGTCTCTCTCTCTCTCTCACACACACACAGACACACACACACACACACACAGACACACACTCTCTCTTCTCTCTCTCTCTCTCACACACACACACACACACACACACACTCTCTCTGTCTCTCTCTCGCACACACACACACACACACTCTCTGTCTCTCTCTCTCTCTCACACACACACACACACACACACACACACAGACAGACACACACTCTCTGTCTCTCTCTCTCTCTCTCACACACACACACACACACACACACAGACACACACACACACACACACACACACAGACACACACTCTCTGTCTCTCTCTCTCACACACACACACACACACACACACACACACACACACACAGACAGACACACACTGTGTCTCTCTCTCTCTCACACACACACACACACACACAGACACTCTCTGTCTCTCTCTCTCTCACACAGACACACACACACACACACACACACAGACAGACACACACTCTCTGTCTCTCTCTCTCTCTCTCTCACACACACACACACACACACACACAGACACACACACACACACACACACACACACACACACACACACACACACACACACACACACACTCTCTGTCTCTCTCTCTCACACACACACACACACACACACACACACACAGACAGACACACACTGTGTCTCTCTCTCTCTCACACACACACACACACACACACAGACACTCTCTGTCTCTCTCTCTCTCACACAGACACACACACACACACACACACACACACCTCTCCAAACCTGCCCACCGCTCACGACGGAGTCAAAGAGCAGCCGCCCACTTCTCTGCTTCTGGAAGCTTTTCTAACATTCATTCACTCCACAGGGATTTCAAGAGTCAAGCGAACCAGATCTGAGATGAATCACAGCATTATTAACTTTGAGGAAGAAATCTGATCCAATGAACCACTCATTTCATGAATGATGCATGAAAATCATCAACAATATCAAGCTACTGACTTCTGGAAAGGAAAATATTCTATTTGCTTTACGTTTACTGCAAACTATTCAGAAGATCAAAACTTTAGGTTTTATGGACAGAAATTAATACTTTTATTTACAACCCGAATTCCGGAAAAGTTGGGACGTTTTTAAAATTTGAATAAAATGAAAACTAAAAGACTTTCAAATCACATGAGCCAATATTTTATTCACAATAGAACATAGATAACATAGCAAATGTTTAAACTGAGAAAGTTTACAATTTTATGCACAAAATGAGCTCATTTCAATTTTGATTTCTGCTACAGGTCTCAAAATAGTTGGGACGGGGCATGTTTACCATGGTGTAGCATCTCCTTTTCTTTTCAAAACAGTTTGAAGACGTCTGGGCATTGAGGCTATGAGTTGCTGGAGTTTTGCTGTTGGAATTTGGTCCCATTCTTGCCTTATATAGATTTCCAGCTGCTGAAGAGTTCGTGGTCGTCTTTGACGTATTTTTCGTTTAATGATGCGCCAAATGTTCTCTATAGGTGAAAGATCTGGACTGCAGGCAGGCCAGGTTAGCACCCGGACTCTTCTACGACGAAGCCATGCTGTTCTTATAGCTGCAGTATGTGGTTTTGCATTGTCCTGCTGAAATAAACAAGGCCTTCCCTGAAATAGACGTTGTTTGGAGGGAAGCATATGTTGCTCTAAAACCTTTATATACCTTTCAGCATTCACAGAGCCTTCCAAAACATGCAAGCTGCCCATACCGTATGCACTTATGCACCCCCATACCATCAGAGATGCTGGCTTTTGAACTGAACGCTGATAACATGCTGGAAGGTCTCCCTCCTCTTTAGCCCGGAGGACACGGCGTCCGTGATTTCCAACAAGAATGTCAAATTTGGACTCGTCTGACCATAAAACACTATTCCACTTTGAAATAGTCCATTTTAAATGAGCCTTGGCCCACAGGACACGACGGCGCTTCTGGGCCATGTTCACATATGGCTTCCTTTTTGCATGATAGAGCTTTAGTTGGCATCTGCTGATGGCACGGCGGATTGTGTTTACCGACAGTGGTTTCTGAAAGTATTCCTGGGCCCATTTAGTAATGTCATTGACACAATCATGCCGATGAGTGATGCAGTGTCGTCTGAGAGCCAGAAGACCACGGGCATCCAATAAAGGTCTCCGGCCTTGTCCCTTACGCACAGAGATTTCTCCAGTTTCTCTGAATCTTTTGATGATGTTATGCACTGTAGATGATGAGATTTGCAAAGCCTTTGCAATTTGACGTTGAGGAACATTGTTTTCCACAATTGTTTTACGCAGTCTTTCACAGATTGGAGAGCCTCTGCCCATCTTTACTTCTGAGAGACTCTGCTTCTCTAAGACAAAGCTTTTATAGCTAATCATGTTACAGACCTGATATCAATTAACTTAATTAATCACTAGATGTTCTCCCAGCTGAATCTTTTCAAAACTGCTTGCTTTTTTAGCCATTTGTTGCCCCCGTGCCAACTTTTTTGAGACCTGTAGCAGGCATTAAATTTTAAATGAGCTAATTAAGTGGATAAAAGTGTAAAATTTCTCAGTTTAAACATTTGCTACGTTATCTATGTTCTATTGAGAATAAAATATTGGCTCATGTGATTTGAAATTCCTTTAGATTTCATTTTATTAAAATTTAAAAAACTTGGGTAATTCGGGTTGTATCAAGGATGCAGCACAACTGTGTTCAACATTGCTAATAATCAGAAATGTTTCTTAAGCAGTAAATCATCATATTTTCATGATTTCTGAAGATCATGTGACTCTGAAGACTGGAGGAATGATGCTGAAAATACAGCGGAGCATCACAGAAATACATTACACTTTAGATTCACAGATTCACACAGAAAACAGTTATTTTAAATAGTAATAATATTTCTCTATTTTTTATCAAGTACATTCAGCTTTATGAGCAGAAGAGACTACAAAATCATATTACCGGACTCAAACTGGTTGTCTAAGAGTTAAGATGTTGTCATCTGCAATGCTTCACGTTTTTTTCCTCCAGATTTTCACGTCAGGTTTATACGAAGTGCCATTTTTAAGTGTGAATTCTGCTCTAAAACACTTTCTCAGAAACAAAGATGAAATCCTCCGCCTGTCTCTACAGAAGCAAATATCATCAGTGAACACTTTCAGAAATAATTCAAGTTTCAGACGTGATTCGTGACCCATCAGCGTCTGTGAACGTGACGCTTGAGCTCCATAACAAACACTGACACTTCAGCAACATCTTTAACAGCAGAATGGACTGAAATCATTTGAATTGTGTTCTTTTATTTGCACATACATTCAGCATCCTCTCTCTCTGGATCTAGTTACCCAGAAGGCCAGTTGGTTATTTGCCTCTGTGAATGTGCAGGATGTTATTAACGGTGGACCTGCAGCTCTAACGACGTGCCGTTCACGGCCCTGCGGCGTCCTATTTACGCTCTCCAAGAGAGAAAGAGCTCTTATTGCATTGCGTGATCCATGTAATTCAATTCCTGACTTGTTATTCTTCTCATTACGTGCCTGAATCTTTCCTCCCGTCCTCCGCAATGCTGCACGGAGAGAACGAGAGACAGCGAATCGCTTTGATTTGAGAAGCAGACGGCTGTCACATTTAGAGCGAAGTGATAGGATTTCACACAATAATGAATGCATGTTTTTATGAACCTATAAACCTTAAGATGCATGCTGAAATTAGCTTTGTGGACATATAAATGTACAAAAAGCAGATAGTAAGAAGCTCTCCAGATGTTAACTGATGGACTGGAGTGCTGTGGATTATTGTGTTGTTTTTATCAGACTCTCATTCTGACGGCACCCATTTACTGCAGAGCATCCATTGATAAGACACTGATGCAATGCTACATTTCTACAAACCTAATGAAATGACAAACTGATCTACATCTGAGGGTCTGAAGGGGAGCACATTTACAGCAAATTCTTATTTTTGGTGAACAATTCCTTTAAAAATGAAATTTGCAGCAGTTTGATTGAGATTAATTGTAATGCACAATGAAAAAACATGATTTTTGAAAATCAGTTTTTTGTAAATGACCTCTCCATATATATATAAAATCCTAACAAACTATAACAGTATCTCAATGATGCTAAAATAACACTGTTTCAACTATAATATTAATACAAGGAGTGATGCTACAGTAGATGCTAAACAAAAGCAGCAGAGATATATGGATATGTGTTGTGATCGAATCATGTTTGAGCTGAGAAACAGAAGGAAGAAAATAACTTCTGCAGAATATGCCAAGTCAAATGAAGCGGGCGCCATCTGTGATCTACAATCTTCCCCGACGCACACTGCTTTTAATGTGAGAGTGAGATATTTCTGCTGCCAGCGAGGGCTGTTGTGTGGTGAGTCAGGTCCTTCCTCTGATAAAGGAAGAAATTGTTCTGAGTTGGTGGAATTGCTGGGAAACGGCTCCCTTCTGATTACGGTTCATTTGTTCTGTCAGCATCTCCACCTGCAATGAAGCTTTCCGGCTTCTGGTCACTTCACTCGCCTTTTCCAGGTCAAGCGTGGGTCCTTTCAGAGCGAATCAAAGCTCCAGCGCCAATCAGCATCCTCCCCGGAGAGATCGCTCTCATCTGACCCATAATGCTCTCTGGTTTTCACTGAATGGAGCTCGTGTTTGGTTAAGTGCTGCTGGACAGTCATTCAAAGAGCTTTTGACTGATGAAAATGTGATAACGGATGAATGCTGAACCATATATTCAGTCATTATGCGAAGGGATTTAAGAAAGTCTTCAGTAAAGAACCAAACTAGGGCTGTAGGTTATTGGAAAAACTGTGATACTTTGTTTTGAAGTGCTAAGAAAAGGAAAAAATATATATACAGGAGTTTTCACCCAGTTATATTCTAGAATAATTAATAATTTTAGAGTTACTGGGGTGAATTTGTTGGAGTGATTCTGCATAGATAATAAAAATAATAAAATAAATAAATATAATTATAATAAAAACAATAAAAGTTGAACATTTACAGTAAATTTTAGATACATTTTTAATAATTGTAATAATTTTTTTAATCATTTTAAATAATAATAAATGCTGAATATAAATAATTTAGGTGCATTTTTAATTGAACAAATTTTCAAGAATTTAAAATAACAATACTAATAATAATAAATGCTGAAAATCTACATTTTAGATTTGCTTTTAATTTTATGATTTGTTATTTTTTTTATTTTAAATAAAATTAAGAATTAAATAAATTAAAGATTTAAAAAAAAAAAAAAATTTTTTGTACTAAGGTTTACATTTATCAATTTAGCAAACAAATTATATCTGTGCAACCCATGCACTTTTTCTTGCACGACTGCATTGAAACATCCAATCCTTGCACTGATACTTATTTTATTTCTGAGTGCATTCATGACTCACAACTCACAAGGCTGTTTCACATTTTCCCATTTTTCCAGCCCAAACAGGAAATAAACAACTTTCCCTGCAGCAAGAAAAAGCCGAAAGTCATTCTGTGATCGTTCAGAAGGAAACATCCAAACCTGAGTGAAAAGCAACAGCGCCGCATGAAAGACGCAATTATCTGCACACGGCTAAACGCTCCGGCTTCTCTAGAATATTCCACCAGCAATCCTGCTCTGAATATCCGAGGTGCTTATATAAACACATCCCACCTCTGTCAAAGACTCGCTTGAACTCTTCCAGGACTCTATGCTGAACAGTTCAGAAGTGGTCAAATTTAAGAGCACCTTCTGATCAGTGACCAAAATATACAATTATTAAAATTACTTAATTCTTTAAAAAAAATGCAGTCTTTTTAACTGAATCATTCAATCGATTCGCTCAAAGCAGCTGAGCTGAATCACTGTCACTGAATCACTGACTCGCCTGATTCGTTCAAAAAAGCAGATTCGCTCATTACGTTTTGCTCTTACATGCATCAGCTGTAACTTTGTTTGAAACTATTTTTGTTGCTGAAATTAGACAATATTGTGCCTAAAATATACATCACTTGCAGTGCAGATGCATTTGAAGTTGTAATGGCATTCATTTATTTTTATTTTATTTATGTTTTATTTCAAATGACACGAATGTGCAATATTTTAGTTCGATAATGGTTTTTTTTAATATATATTTTGTATTTTAAGGATTTTTTTGGTACTAAATTATAATTATGGAATAGCTATGATTGATTTATTACCTGGAAACCACTATTTAAACACAGACCTGAAAATTAATGTTACAACTTAAACTGTGGGTAAATCTTAAAATTGGTATATTTAAAAATAAAAGTTATAGTAGCTTATTATTATGAAGAATGCACAATATATATATATATATATATATATATATATATATATATTTTTTATTTTTTTATTTTTTTTGTATATGAAATATTTATTTTTCCAAACATATTTTACTTTAAAACTGTGAGATAACTGATGCTATAAATATAAACAAGTTTTGTTCCAAATTTGAGGCTGATATCATAAAAAAAATAGCTTTTAGTCAGATTTTGTATGGGCGCAGTACCAAACACCTCCACTAGTAATTTGCTAAGTGTCTTTTTTATAGTAATTTCATGGCTGTGATTTTTTGTGTGTGTGTGAGTGTGTGTTCACATAGCAAGTATCAAAACCTTTTTGTACCAGTTTCATACCATTCCGATGAAGCAAAAAAAGAAAATTACACATTTTCTTGTCAAAAGTGACCGAACAGCACAGAAGGTTAATTTGAATATCCTGATGAGCCCAAATACTTTTTCACAGTAATCTTCAGTAAAGCCTTGCCTTCTGAGGATGCAAGCGAGCTAAAGATAGCCTTAAGTTAACAGTGTTGGTTATAACAAGTGTTAAGATGATTAAAAGCACAGGAAAACACACAGCCAGAGGCGTTTATGTTAAACCTGCCTTCCAAATCTGTCCACAGATGGCTTAAGCTGCCCGGAGGAGGTTTGGCTTGTGGATTGCAGCCCACTCTACTCTCGCTGTCATTGCAAGGATTGACGCTTTGAAAAAAAAAAAAAAAGACCGGATGCTTTGAGAAAATCCTTTCCAGCCACCATCTATTAATCCTATTTAGCTCAAACTTTCTGGTGTTGTTAGTTTGTCTGACAGCCCACTCCTGATGTCCGAATCGATGTGACCTGTGTAGCTAAACAGGAATTAACAGGTGGCCGCTGAGCTAAATGTTTTCAACAAAGTCTGGCAGGTAGTTGAGGTGATTGAGTTACCTACACATCAGCTGCAGAGCAGTTTACTTTGCCTCTGCTCCGTAACAAATGTTAATCTCTAATTCAATTTCAAATTAATCAGCGGAGAGTGCCGCGCTCCGTGTGTGTGTGTGTGTGTGTGTGTGAGACGGATGAGCCGGTACCTCAGCAGCAGGTATTCCTTCTGGCGGGCGGCACTGGAGAAGCACTTCCTGTTCGAGCGACACTTCCTTTCCCAGAGGCTCCTGGTCGAATGTTTTCCTGAGATCTGTGAAAGAAACACAGATGAATGTTTTCAGCATGAATGCATGCGAGTGAACACATATTGAGTACTGGTCAAAAGTCTCTTTTTCTCACTAAGGCTGCTTTTATTTTAATAAAAAATACAGTAAAAAATTGTGTAATATTATTATAATTTAAAACATCTGTTTCTGTGTGAATCTGTGTTGAAGTGTAATTTATTTCTGTGATGCTCCGCTGTATTTTCAGCATCATTCCTCCAGTCTTCAGTGTCACATGATCTTCAGAAATCATGAAAATATGATGATTACTATTTCTGATTATTATCAATGTTGAACAGTTGTGCTGCACAATATTTTGTGGTGATATTCCATTAGAGACTTTTTCAAACTTTTGGTTGATACTGTAAATGCGCCTGCAACAGCTAATTGACAAAAATCAACAAAGATAAAAAAAATAATAATAATAATCATTTTATATAAAAGATACATTACATACATAAAAAGGAATTACAATAAAATAGAGCAAATACAATTTAGACTTTTAAAATCTGATTTAGTAAATTAAAATTGACAACATTTTTGTAATTGACCAAATTATTAGTAAGAGGAGTCAGTGTGTATTTAAAAAAAAAAATCCAAAATTATTTTATTACGTAATCCCTTTGTAAATTAGTACTTTCTTTCAATAATCTACACTGAAAAAAAAACTGGTGAAAAAAATATCACTTGGAAATTGCTAAAAGACAATTAACACATTTTAAATCAACATAACTCAAAAAATCTTTGCTTTTATTTACATTTATTTATTTTGTTTTTTACAGTGCAGTGACTCTCTCTTTCTCTCTCTCTCTTTATATATATATATATATATATATTACATTGCAGTAACTAAAATATTTTTATTTTATTTCTTTTAACTTCTTTTATGGACACAAATCAAACATTACTACAAATGAATAAAATAAACACATTTGGCATCAGTGCAGAAGCAGCAGCATCAGAGCATAAAAATAATACTCAAAGCATTAATGCTGTATAGATATGACTGCGTGTAAAGCCCAGCTACAGTACGGTTTCAGCGTGTGAACAGGAGACAGTGATGAGTGAATCTGCTCCCACATCATGAGATGTAATACTGAAGAGTGCTGCCCATCTTTCCTCTCAGCTTCTGCTGGAATACAGATGGAGTTCATTCAGCATTCACTTGAGCTCCTCACACACCTTCTGCTTTCCCGGGACACATCTGACTGCCAGCGTGGATAAAGCATGACTCGGGACGAGGAGCGTGTGGCAGCACATGCTGATGACCAGAGCTGTTCGCTGTTTCTGCTTCATGCTGAATATCGATGACAGTTTAACACTGACTTTACACTAGTCTCCATCGCACTGCTATTTTAGCTTTAATTATAGCTTTGGCTGATATTTTGAATTAGATTTTATTTTTACATTTTCTGATTTCATTTTAATGTTAGTTAAACATTTCATTATTTAGTTGTGTATTATGTATTTTTATAAAAAAATTTTTACATTATTATGCATTTTTTAATTGTTTTTCAGTTTTAGTTTTAGTTATTTTAGTAGCAAGATAAACTAAATGAAAATGAGAAATGTTGCCTCAGAAAATAGGTTTCAGTTTATATATATATATATATATATATTTTTTTTTTTATGGTTTTAGTTTTTATATATAAATTATAATTATAAAAATTCATATATGTGATATAATGTTTGTTGTTTAAAATATAAAATATTTACAATATTTTCAACAAAAGTTACAAATGTTTCTATAACCAAAAATGATTGAGACAAAGTGTGCTTGTCAAAATGTGCTTATTAACTTGTTGAATGAAAATGAAAGATCCCTCCATATTGACTCATATGTCTGACACTTATTGAGTTTCTTCGACTCAAACACATCTAGATGACTCTGTGATATCTCTGCTACCGAATGAGAGCAAGGCGGATCAGGCCGACTGACAGCGAGTGGCTGAATGTGCTGTCAATCAGAGAGAGGGGCGGGACTTTGATGCTGACAGTGATGGATGAGAGGGCCTCCTCCATCTCCTTCTCCCTCCGTCTCTGTCTGTCTCCTCTACAGCCATCCAGCTCCACAGACCACGACAGATACGGAGAGATCTAAAGAAGGAGAGGCCGCTGCGTGTGTTATGTTCTACTACTACTATGTTCTGCCTCATCCATCTGTGCTCTCAAAAGAGATAGACAACGTGCTACCTGAAGAGAAAATGACAATCAAGGAAATCCTTTTTAAGTGCCGTCAGTCACATCCACTATGTGGGTAACAGACGTGATACAAGTACAACGCCATACACTTGAATGAGAGGAATATCAAAAACTGGTACAACTTTTTTGAGTCTTTATTGTGATGTACTATAAAATTATACTGTTAATAGTTCTAAAATAGGATCTCTTTACTTTATACTAAGTATACTACATCTGGCCTGTTTTTATAAGATTATATTGTCCTCTCTACACACGTGAAACAGAGAATCTGCTTAAAATTGGATCGGAGGCACAGAATCAACGATCCAAACAAGCAGAAACAGGAGACGTGCGCTGATGATGAACGAACGTTTCATGCATATTTGATGGATGGATTATTATAAGTGTTATGAAACAGAGCCAGTGCTTGTTAACTCAGTGTTGTACACACACACGTTATTATTATTTTTTTTTTATTTAAGATTTTCTGTTTCAGTTTTAATTCAATATAACTTTGTTGTTTTGTTTTTGTGTCTATATGGTTATTAATTGTTCATTTCAGTTGTTATATATATATATATATATATATATATTTTTTTTTTTTTTTTTTTTTTTTTTTAATTTTTAAACCACTTTTCATTTTATTATTGTAGTTTATAAAATTAAACTAAATAAAAATGAGAAATCAGCTGAAATAAAATAAGTTTACTTTATTTTTTTAATGGTTTTAGTTAACTATAATAACCCTGTTGCTATGTACATTATGATGTGATATAAAAAAAAATAATCGTCATTTTTTCTCATGAAGACATTCAACAGCAATATGTCAAACAGCAGTTCTGTCAAATGACCTTTCTTTGGAATAATGAATAAATAATAACAACATAAGTGTATAAATGTTCTGATCTGAGGTCAGTAAGAGGACGCTGTAGGTCGGTGTGTCACTGAAGTGAAGAGTGTGCCAACAGCACACATATCATATCTGCAGCTATTAGAAGAAAATCACTGAAATCTACGTGTGGAATTTAACAGGCTGACTGATAATTAAAATATGATATATAATATATATAATAAATAATATGTAATATATAAAATAAGTCTAAGATTAATTTAAACAGATTTGAATGAAACTTCCTGTTATTTCTTCTTGCATGAAACACTGTGAATCTACTTATTTGAACTCATTAATAATATTCATGAAAATAAGTCAGATTATATTTGTTTAAAAAGTTAATTGTTCAGTGTTTTACTTGCATTAAACATTTTATTTCTATTTGAAGCTAAAGATTTTAAAGATGTAAAATGATGAAAATAGCCTTTTATTGTTAGTTGTATAAATATATATTTGTTTAATGCAAAAGCATGAAAAGGCCTATGATAATTTTTATGCCGATTTTACCGTGTTTCACATGTATTAAACAAGTTTTTATATTTTACTAGCTTTAGTGTTTAATGTCAAAATTTTGCTCAAAATGCAAGTAAACCTGGCTGTTTGCATGAAATAATGGGGGAAGAAATACCATTTCAAAAAGTAAAAACAGAATGCAGAATATCATCAGAAGGCTGAAAACAGATTTCTGAGTTCTGTGGCCCAGTGCTGTTTCCACCCCAATAAAAGTGAAATGAATATGCAGGAAATGGTTTTAGCACACAGAAACGAGTCGCATCAGAGCCCATTACAGTAATAACTGCGGCTGAGAGGCTGCTTAAAGCGTGAGTCAGTCGACATGCCGCACTGCGATTGGCAGTTTAAACAACTCACAACAATTACCAGGGTTTTCATTCCATTATAGGCCATCCCTCGAGGCCTGCGCCACACTCGCCCCGCTGCGGCCACAATTAATCGCTTGTGTTATGACACACGTGAGCTCGAACCGACGGCGACTGTAAATCCAGTCTGGAGCCAGACACTGCATTTCTGCCTTCTTTAGCACTAAATCCTGCAGCTCTCAACCTTTACACGATGAATTCAATGAAAACGACATTGGTTCTCATTGGCACTGCAATCGCATGTTCCTTTGACTCATTACATCCTGGCCAACGGCACAAGGAAAGTTTCCACCATCTGTATAGTTTCTGAGTTAAATCAAAGCTCTCCTCAGTATTAGTTTTTAGCAGGTATTCTCTGTATGCTGTTTGCCACATTAGCAGCGGTTGAACCGAGTGGCTCAATTTAAACACTATGGGGTTTTCGACAGAATGCATTCCATATTTTGTCCTGTTCCTGTGCCAAAAACCAGAGTGGTGAATAATGTACGGTAGAGCTGAACAGGGTGGAAATGAGCAAACACACACGTTGAATTTATTACCGCCTCTAATGGGCCAAATGCATTACAATGCCATTTGTGATATGTAGCACAACACAACCTTTCTGCCCATTATAAATTAATGCAAGGTTGGAGATGATAGATGCTTCGGTTCAGTCTCGAGACTTTCAGAAACACAGCACCAAGGTTGCGTTTATATGAAAAATACAGTGAAATATAATTATCTCAAAGTCTGCATCCAGATCAGTGTTCAAACCCACAGCACAGGCCTCAGTACACACTGAGACTGGAATAGCACACTACGCCTTTGATTGCTGCAGTATATATAGTATTTGTATACATGTACATTATGCAAATTTTCTATATGCATGAAATATCCAAGATGACCTATTAACGTGCATGCTGCATGGAATATGTTATATCCCATAACGCAATGCACTGCACTCAACCTCCATGCAGTCTAACCAAAGAAATGTCAACTGTGATTTTGAACATGTTTTATGATTTATTATTAGATCAGGCTGAAGCAGTAAATAAATATTTACACAAAATTAGACTATAAAATGCAACTATTTTATCTGGATGCTGAATTAAACATGCAATAGTATGTGACAATGACTGAAGCATTCATCAGGGAATAATGCATTTTTTGTTTGACTAAAAGAATAGTACAGTAAGCTAGTATTCCCTTCTGAACATGATGCATGAAGGATTGCAGTGATCAGAAATAAAATGCAGTTCCCTTTCGAGGGAACTTCGAATTGCATCCTCTAGGGGGCGCTTTGGGGAACACCTCGTCGTGACCCGTGTCTGAAGCATACATTGAAAAAACACCAACTTGTTGGCTGGCGACAGCCTCCGACGTGACTACCGGCGCGACTATAAATAAGCACCGGGAGAGCACGTCATTATCTTCTTTATCTTCACTGACTGTTTTGTTTGAAGCGTGCATCTGAAAGAACCGGTAAGGCAAACTTTCTCTGTTTATCATGGCGACAACTAGCAAGTGTTTAGATGATGTGTGCATCCGTGTCGACGTTATTTGACACCCGATGACACACGCGATCTTTGCGTCATTTGTTTGGGTGAAGAGCACACACGCGATGTCTTTGAGGAGGCAATCTGCATGCATTGTGAGCGTTTTTTTAATGGAAAAAGCTCCGCTCTCGTTCGTCTCTCTTCTGCTTCCCACGGTTCAGGATCTGTCCGCGCTGAGGCATGGAAGAAAATGAACTTGTGAGAATACAGGTGGATCTGTCTGAATGGTTTAAAGAGGGACTTTCCCTTTCGCACTCGTAAAAAAAAAAAAAAAGGGTGGCGGACGAGAGAGAGCTTCGGGAGGATGATGTTATATCTTTAACACTTTCTGATACTGAGGTTAGTGCTCTGCTGGGTTTTTAACCAGGAAAAGCAGGAGATATTTGAGGATGGTGAAGAAGCTGAGGCTGAGCCTTCTCAATTCTCCTGCCCTGCGTATGTAGAGCTGTTGGAGGTTATTGAGCGAAAATTACCTTTTGACCATAGCCCTCCAGCTCAGGTGAGCTTCATTTGTGCATGATCTCCATACAGAGATTAAAAAGAAATGAAAGATGCTGTTTTCTTCTCGCATCCATCGGTTTCGGCATGAAAGTAATCTGCCGACATCGAGGTGATGCGCGAAAGCGGCTAGGAGGGAATGCCCCCTGTAGAAAGAGCTAAAAATTTTATAAATACAATATGTGACAATTTTTTCTTTCTGCAGGGGAAACATCCTCTCTTAATCTCCCTCCTTGCCATCTAAACCCCTTCAGAAAATAATCTCGCTTAAATGGCAAGGCATACGCAGTAGCAGGTCAGGCTGTGGCTTTATTACACACAATGCTGGTAATTCAAGCATATCAGACTGATCTGCTAAGAGACCTGGATAGAGGCAGGGGCCTTTTTCTGATCAGGTAGCTGAGCTGCGCCGCACCATGGATCTCTCTCCGTGCTACCAAGCAGGCCGCCTCCGCCATGGGGAGGACTATGGCTGCCATGGTGGCAGTGGAGAGACATCTGTGGATGAACATGGCAGACATCGGGAGGAAAGAAAATGCTTTCTGCTCGATGCTCCGGTTTCGCCTTCTGAACTTTTCTGTATTTCCGTTGAGACAGCGATTTGAGAAGTTCAGGGAGACGAAGGCGCGCTCTGCTGCTTTCAGATCCTTCGTTTCACGAAGGTCCAGGTCTGAGCCTTAACAACATAGGGGTCCTGGCCTGTCTCGATCTGAGGATCAAAGATGGGCACAGAAGGCTAGTGTCGCAACTCGCACTCCTCCCTCACCTGCGGGCAGGGATTAGAGGAATCATGGGTCACGAGGAGGTAAGCAGAACCTAAGGGGTATGATCTAGACGAGGCAGCGTTCTCGTCCGAATCGGAGTGATACCGAGGTATCTACTTGTTCCCTTTGGGGATTTTTAACCCTGTGGAGTCTAACAGGTTATCAGGAGAAAATAGCCTCATAACGCGTATATGCGTTAATCGACTTCAGAGGGTTAACTTCTGCTTTTATTACTATTACTGCCCTTACTAATTCCCCTGTAACCACCAGCTCTCCACCTGATCGAGGTTAGGTGGAAACCTCTCGCATAACAGTCTCCTATGCTGGACCTATAATGTTTTTATGGTTCTATGTTCATAGCAACCACCTGACTGATGGTCCAGACTAAAAGGAGGCGCCCCTTGAGCGGGGCTCCGGCGCAGGAGGGTGGGTGAGTAAATGTAACCCTCTCTGTATATACTTATGTGTATTCAGGTTTCTGAGGGAGCCTCCATGATCATCAGGCCTGGCACAGCACTGCAGGGAATTTCATGGATGTTCGGCCAGGTCACCCCGAGGGGTCTCCTGGCCGTTTAGGGGTGCTGTCGCATCTAGCGGGAAGTGGAGGTGGCACTTACAGAAGTCTTCTTGTATATGCTGCCTCAGGTGATGCTCCCCTCGCCCGAGGTTTGTGAAATTGAGCTTGCCTCTCCCGTGAGATTCAGCACCTCTGCAATGCTTAGGAACCTTTAAGTACACACGCTAAGCTTTGTGTACTTTCTCAAAACCACATGGTGGTCAGTGTGCACCTGAACACTTTGCGCACTTTCTAAAAATCCACAAGTGGTAAGTTTGCGCTCCGCTTCGTTCCCTTTCTTGAGATGATTAGACCTTGGTTCCTTGGGCTCCATTCCATACCAAAAAAGGGTCGCCTATGAGCGCGCTACTGTCACACCGGAGTTCTCCTCTCGTATGAGACGGAGTTCTCGTTTTTTTCCCCAGAGAGCTCCAGTATTGTTTCCATAGATCGAGTTGATGACTCTCAATCATACTGTTTTGAGATACAACATTCCATCTATGATCTGCTCTATCGGAGTGCCACGAGAGCCCCTCCTTAGAACAGTATTTGAAAATCCATGCTATGGTAAGTGTGGACGTGAAGTCTTTCACTTTCTGAAATCCACACTGTGGTAAGTTCGCACACTAGTATTCTGCGTTCTTTCTAAAATCCTATATGGTGAGGGCTTAGCGCGGTTGCTTCGTGCCCTTTCTTGAGATGGAAAAAGCCCTGTTCATCTTGGGCGCCACTCCACCTATGTATCCTCGGATACCTATCTAAACAGGGTGTTGCTACTAGAGAACTGTTAAGACAGCTCTTTCAGCAAACTTATGCGTAAGCTAGCGGTAGCCCCTGTGTGACAGGCAAGACTTGGTAGAAATGCTAGGTTCTTAGCCGTATCCCTTTAAAGGAATCTTTCCTGATTCCAAGCCTTTAGCTCTACCCTGGGCAGAGGCCCTAACAATTAAGTTGGGTATGTAGCTTAGGCCTTTTGGCCATAAGGGGTACTGTCACAGACAGCCGTCTAAACGTCCCAGGGGCAACTCCCATGGAAATGGTAGAGTTGGTACTTAGTGTTGACCATGATTCTGGCCTGCACTCCCCTCAGCATGGCGGCGTGGGTATACTGTTCCCCAAAGCGCCCCCTAGAGGACGCAGTTCGAAGTTCCCTCAAAAGGGAACTGTCTCAGGTTATGTTTGTGACCATAGTTCCCTGAGTAGGGAACGAGAGACTGTGTCCTCTAGCTCCCTGCCATGCTTCGGACGCAAGCTTCAGACAAAGAAGATAATGACGTGCTCTCCCCGTGCTGATTTATAGTCGCGCCGGTAGTGACGTCGGAGGCTGTCACCAGCCAACAAGTTGGTGTTTTTTCAATGTATGCTTCAGACACGGGTCACGACGAGGTGTTCCCCAAAGCGCCCCCTAGAGGACGCAGTTCGAAGTTCCCTACTCAGGGAACTATGGTTACATACGTAACCTGAGACAGTTTAAAAATACTACTAATATATTTTTCAAACACAATAACCAGCATCTAGCTTTCATCTTAAAAATAATTCATAAATTTGCTTTTAAAAACAAATTGTGTTGAATCTTTTGGCAGTCTGATCAGGTAAAAGCCTGTAAAACAAAGGTAGCTAACACTTCCAGTTCATTCATCACACTGTAAATGGAAGGTTAAGTCAAGTGCTTTGCATTATGGGATACAGTATTCCACACAGTGTGCTCTGGTTGTATATTGTATTGCATTGGTATATAAGTATTGGATACATGCAACACACAGCAGCACTAGCATGAGTAGTACAGGAGTGTGTTATTGTGTGTGAGTCTGTGTTAAACAGTGTCTGCGTGTGGATCGAAGCTCGTCTTCTCATAACTCACACTGGAAGTGCTCGACGCGACACGCTCACAAATCACGCTCACCATTAAAACGCCAGCCTTCTACAGCTCCTGAACTTTATGGTGTTTCCATTGATCAGCGATCCACAACAACAAAACTGCTGCTTATTTATCGCTCCGGAGTGTTACTCAGGCCCTGATTAAAACATCTGTCACATACGGGATACTGAAAAAGGGCAAATGATCGCTGCTGTTTCAATTAGCCTCTGGAGAGAGAGAGAGAGAGAGAGAGAGAGAGAGAGAGAGAGAGACAGAGACAGAGAGAGGGAGAGACAGAGAGAGAGACCGAGAGAGAGAGAGAGAGAGAGATAGTGAGAGAGAGTGTGAGAGAGAGAGAGAGAGAGAGAGAGAGAGAGAGAGAGAGAGAGAGAGAGAGAGAGTCGGCGGTCAGCGGAGCAAAGCAAGGACATTTGAATAAAGACTCATTCAGATTTGAATCTACGGTTACGATCATTAGAACAGAACGTGATTCACAAGCAAAAGACTCTTATGAACAGATTCTTTAAATGAATCATTTGGTATTAGTTTGAATCAGTGTAATTCAAACCAATCAGCCTAGTGAGAAAATTAATGATTTACTAAAACTATATATATATATATATTTGGTTGTTTGTAGGGATGCACAAAGGATTTTTTGAGGCCATAAATACATATTCATAAAACCTACATTACATTTTTTTTTTAATCGAAAGATTAAATATTACATCTGTTTACTTGCATGTCATGTGATCTTTTAATGACATTAGAGACCTGTGAACATGCAAATGTGTTGAAATATATTTAAGCTTAAAGGGGTTTGCCTGATAAAAACTGATTCCCGATCTACTGAATCACATTCACACACCCTTCTAGCATCAGGCCATCCTTAAAAATATTTTGGTTTGCAGTAACAGTAATTTTTTTGGAAAAAAAGGGTCGGTAGGTCGGTCTATATTTTTTTTTTCAAGTTTCAACGTAAAAAAAAAATACATTTTTGTGATGTGATGACGTCGGTATGAATTTAAACAAATTAGCATATCGTGACATCACTGATTGCGTCTTCAACCCGTGCCTTCGGGCGCATCATTGCAAACCTCATTTTGATGCCGGCTATATAGACCACAAACAAATTTAAACCTTTGTCAAAAACATGTTTATTGCATGAATTTCAGGTGAGAAAAAAAAATGAGGTACTGTTTTACTTGCATCCACCGCTACGTATCAATGCAACCTACAAATGAGAGAACGTTTACTTTGCTTTCTTGGGTTGTCACTTTTGTGAAAAAAATCGATTGTAAAATCCCGTATGACTTTGAACAGTGACCGCGAACATTTAGTTTACTGCAGCCGCAGCCATCATTACCAAGCGCGAACCGTTGACTCTGACAGTGAGTGAGAGTCTGAGACGAAGCGAACGCACAGGACACAGTGTGACATCCGTGTGAATACAGATGATGTCACGTTTTTTTTATTAAAGAAGATAGCCTTCATCTGTATGTAGGCCAAGGCAATTTATATATTTACAATACTTACTTAAATATAATTAATAGTATTTTATTGCGTTTGTATTAGTTGTTTGAAGAGTAAAAAAATAATTGGTCGGTCTTAACGCAAATTTACAATCGGCAAGTCGGTCGGACTAAAAGCAAAAAAAAAAAAAACAATTGAGTCGGTGCTAAATTGACAGGGTCGGTCGGGTTACGGCAAACAAGAATATTTTTAAGGATGGCCTCACTGTACTGTCTGAGAGAAACAGTGAGACAGGCGACGTCAAGCCTGAATTCTGTCCTTGGATATAATCTTTTTAGGAAAAGGGTGGCGTCTGCATTAGGGACGACAGATGAACTGTTGGACGGCGTGAGATCAGCAGCTGCTTATAAACACCAGCGCCGTGATTGCTGCGATTAAGGATGCTGCTTTTGTTAGTAACACTAAATTAGGAAAACCACCACTAGAATGTCAAGGCAACACGTCAGCATTCGCTCCTCCACATGGTCTCGGCTCCTGTTTGTGTGTGTCAGGCGTGTGCTG
The DNA here is from genome assembly GCF_963082965.1 of Carassius carassius. Classification (NCBI taxonomy): domain Eukaryota; kingdom Metazoa; phylum Chordata; class Actinopteri; order Cypriniformes; family Cyprinidae; genus Carassius; species Carassius carassius. The sequence continues at coordinate 22,867,116 of NC_081803.1, forward strand.
TGGTGTGTTTGGACTCACAGGCGATCCGGACGTGGGCTTTGCGGCTCTTGGTGGTTCCCGCTGAGCTCCAGGCCACACACTGACACCAGAAATCCTCCAGACCGAAGATCTCCTCCACCTGCTGACGGGTGATCTCGATACTGGCCTCGCGCACCACCAGACCTGCACACACACACACACACACAGAAGAGCTGAGGATGTGCAGTCAAACAGCTCACACACACGTTTATCAAGTGTTTTCTGAAACCAGCTGGATGTTGTAAAGTACTTTCAGCTTCATCTACTTAAACAGAGAACGACTGGATCTCCAAGACTGCACGAGTCAGTAACAAAACTTATTTTGCAACTATGTAATGAAAAGCTTAGCGTTAGAGACTTAACCACACATTAAATTTAATTAAATGTTTGCATTAAGCAGACGCTTTTATCCAAAGCGACTTACAGTGCATCTGCTTTTATTTTTCAATTATAAAAATAAAAATATACATGTTAAAAATAATTATGAAAATTACATTTATTATTATATAAAATTATATAAAGTAATTTTTATAAAATAAGCAACTTTTTTTTTAAATATACAGAGTTTAGCACGTCAACAATCCATCCGATGTTATTCATCATTGATTTTACTACACATCTGCTTAAAATCATACATATACAATCATATTAAATTTAGACTAATACATGAAACTTCAGCTAAAAAAAAAAATATGTATATATAGATAAATATTGCATTAAATAGAATATTATTATAATAATATAAAATATTAGTAATATTTATTATTGTTATTAGTAAGTTTGTAATTATTTTTATAGTATTTATTATTGTTTTCCATTTTATATATGAACAATAATGACAAGATATAATAATTATTCTAAAAGAATAAGAAAAATCTAAACGGAGTTTAACATTCCAAAGTGCAGAATGTAACTCCCATGTCATTTTAAAGCAAAAAAAAAAAAAAAAAGGTTTCATAATCTCTCCATCACTTTCCATCTCGCCATCTCTCTGACTTTCCTTCAAGGCCATACAAGCTGTTGGTTATAATGTACAGCTCCATCTAGAAAACATCTGAAATCTCTAAACTTATGAGCTTATTTTGACCCTATGACATAAACACAGTGTTGATTTTACTTCACACGGCTCCTAAAAATCAGTGGTAAAATCATAGTAACGCATGGCTCATTTATTCAGCTCATAAAGATCAGCTGATGGATGCATGAGTCATATTCCTCTGCTGAAATCTATCATTCTGTATGCTTCACTTACATGTTGTGTGTTTTGTGGCAGTCACTCACACACACACACACACGACCCTGATGTAGAGATCCTCATGTGAGCGTGATCAAACACACACATGCGGGCCGGGACGGTTGTGTTGGGCGCAGATGGACTGCCAGGATGATTGAGCTGTTTGGACTCTTTCTAGCCACATTTGGAGTGTCACACCGGCTAAACTCTTCTGTTCATCTGGCCGCTGGACGCTAAACAAATGATCCCGTCCAAGGTAAAGCCTTCGGTGACGCCTCGTGAACGCCGTGTGTCTGTATTTTACTCCTCCAGCCATATATATCATCATTTATGGCAGGGACAGAGAGGCTTGGCTAATCCATGATGCACTGAATTTGTGCGGAGTGTGTGTGTGTGTGTGTCAGAGCACAATGAGCCCCAGCGGTGGTTTCTGGGCACATTCTGATTGGGTTGCACGGGCCGTAAAGCCACAGTAATCCTCTAATTCTAATGTGCTTCTTCTACATACTAATTGTTTGTTGCTTCATCTGCAGACATTTAAAAATCACACATGCACTTGACTCGCTCAAAGTTAAAACAGATGATGAAAATATTTTTTTTAGACATGCAAAATGAATATGGTTTAATTTAATTAGTGAGATTTATAATAATTTTATACGAAATGGGGAAATGCATTAATATACTTTTTCACTTTTTTATATTATATGCTCAATTGAGTCAAAGAAATGTTTTTTCCCCTTCGCTAGTTTATGTTACAAAATCCTGCAGCTTGAATAATTTAAAGTGTAAACCGTGTCTAAATTAGTATGAAATAATCAAATAAAATTTCTAAATATAAATAATAATAAAAAAAAATGAAAATATTGAAATATTAAAAAATATATAAAAACTACTACAAATGAAAAAAATAATTATTTTTATAAAAATAATATAGAATGTTTTTAGAATTATAAAAATATTATATAAAATATAAAAAAATAAATCCTTATATAAAAAAAATAAAACAAATAATTATGCTTTTTTTTATATAAGGAACAATTTATAATTCATACTGCAGGACATAAGTTCCATGTAATCATGGAATAATACCTTCTAAATTATATATTTAAAATAATTGAAATAACTTTAAAAATAAAAATTACTATGAAAAAATAGTTTAAAATAGATGTAGATAAACATATCACCATGCTGTTACAGTAAAATAAATGATTTAATAAAATATAAATAAATGTAACAATTATAAATTAAAAAATATATACAAAATTGTAAAATATAATTGCAAATAATTACTATTAAATAACATTTTTTTAATGTTTTAAAAAAAATAGGTGGCATTTATTATTTTACACTGAAAGACATAAGGGAAAAAAAGTGTTTTCATAATCTGTCAACTAATGAAAATAATAATAATAATAATTTGCTCCAACACTGAAATGACTTTCTTTTCTATCTGACCACCTCTCTGCTTTCTATCTCAGCCATAAAAGCTACTGTTTTCATGTGAACCATCAGTGAAATAACTATACAAGCATCCTCATTCTGGCATAAAACACTTACTTTTAATCTCAATATTTAATGCTCAATATTAAGGAAATAAGTCACATTCTGGAAGTCAAACTCTGTCTCTGTGTTCTGTTGTAAATCCTGAAGTGAAACACTACAGCAGTTATTGTACTGTACTGAAAGCGTTAGAAATGAGCACAAACAGGCCTGTATTCTCTCTCAGGCAAAGGAAGACTAATTTAGCCGCTTGTTAAGATTGAGAATCTAGTGCTGGCACTGAAATGACATTTCTAATGCGCTGAATAGAGCTCACATTTCTCACACATTCTTCCTGTCCTCCAAAGCCAGACCTGGCCTTATACTTACATCCAAACTGCATTATATTGGAAGCTACAACGCAGAAGGCGAGGAAATCATTCAACTCCTCACAAACTCCGAGTCAGGAAACGATCACATGACGAGAGAGATGTGGCAGAAGCCCATGGGAACGACTGCTCAGTGACCGGAGCACGATTGACTCGGTTTATGAGCCGCTATGAGCTTCAATAATTAAAGCCTGTGATGCAGGAGCTTCAGACAGAATGCATTAACTGTACACTTACAATAAGGTTTCTTTAGATAATGTAGTAACTTGACATGAACAAACAACCAACAATACATTTATTGCAGTGTTTATTAATCTTTGTTTGTTAATGTTAGTTAATGGAAATTTTTCTTGGTTTATGTTATGCTAACAAACACACCTTTTGATTTTAATAATGCATTAGTACATTTTGAAATTAACATGAACTAAGATTAGTAAATGTTGTAGAAATATATATTTAAATGTTTTTATGTACTCGAAGAAATCACAAAGTGAAATACTCTTTTTTTCTTTTCTAATATATATTATAAAAAATGTATTTTAAAATAGAAATTTAAATATACCAATCTTAAATATTAATTAAATAATAAAATTTTATCATTCATATACGTTAAATATTTATTAATTAATACAATTCAATAATTAATATCTGTGAAAAACGTTATTATAAATAATATGTAATTATAAATACAAATAAATATTGGTTTAAAAATAATAAATAATAAATCAGTTAAATTATAAATATAAAAATATTATATAAAACAATATTTTTTTATTTATGGATAATAAAATCATTTAAATACATAATAAATAAATTAAATAAAAATGCTACAATACTGAAAAAAAAATATATATATATACGTATATATATATACATACGTATATATATATATATATATATATATACATACGTATATATATATATATATATATATATATATATATATATATATATATATATATATATATATATATATATATATATATATATATATATATATATGAAATATAAAATGACATTTAAAATAAAGATGAAATTTATATATCAGCTATCAAACTGATTCTCAATCTTCACATAAAAAAGACTTAACATAAAAATTATTGGCCAGTAAACTGAAAACGGTGCCCTAGAAAACTGCAATAAATACTGACTTTATGAGCAGCAAATCAAGCGTCTGGCTGACCAATGACCTCACATCCTGTCATTACGCATCTGCTGACCGCTCTACGCTCTTATTATCAGAGAAATGATGATGAAGTAATTTTCCTGCCTGTCATATATAATGTCTGATCTTTTGTCTCCTCTGTTTGACAGATGCATTATTGATGAGCGGATCATGGATCTCCGAGGGCGTGGTCTCTCAGCTCTGGTGTGTGTTACATCACTGTAGCAGCATATCATTAACTCATTAACTGCTGTGTAAGGATCACTGGATGTTTACATGCAGCCACAGAGACATGACTCTGACGCTGATGACACACCATTTCATTTTGTATTGTATATCATATTGTATTTATTATTTATATAATAATTAATAGAAAATATTAATATATAAAACATTAATATTATATCATATTGAATTATTATTTAATTTTTTTACCTTTATTATATTAATTTATCATTAGATAGTTATTTCATGTATTACAAAATACATAAAAATATTAATACAAATATAATAATTATAATATATTCATGCTTATTTTATTTATTAAAATTAAAAATAAATAAGAAATTGTATTATATTTTTTTATTTTATTTTATTGCATATATATATATATATATATATATATATATATATATATATATATATATATATATACACAAACACACACACACACTGTATAAGTGGACAGCACTTGCTGGATGAGACTGATGCTATTGATAAAAGCCTGAAATCGAAGCGTTGCTATTTACTCCTGGTGGCCGTTTCATGTGGTAAGCGACATAATTAAACACGGCGGATGAAAAACACGCAGCTCGGAAGAAACAAATCGACTGCCATCTATCTTGTGTCACTCCTAAGTGCTATAGCTCAGGGCATCTGGACAGGCTGGATGAAAACCGTCCGACACCCATCCAAATCATTCAGCCGTCGCTATAAATAGCCGTGATCCCGAACAGCCCATCAGTAACGCGAGTTGTGAGGCGCGGATGAGTGCTTAAGAGACCGGATCAATAGGAGAACATTTGAGTAGGTGTTTCTCCTCAAAGCGACTCCATTGGCTTCCAGAGAAATCCATTTGCAGTGAGCTAATGATCTATAGCGCGGACTCCGCAGTAAGCTAACTCTTTCTTTATTTATTTTGGGGACAGCAGGCTGGAGCCGCGCGGCTGGCACTGATAACTGCCCGGCTCTGCTTCAGCTCGGCATAAAATGACTGTTAATCTGACCAAACACACAATGAAAACCAGAGAGAGACAGAGAGAGACAGAGAGAGAGAGAGAGAGAGAGAGAGAGAGAGAGAGAGAGAGAGAGAGCTAGTGAGCATCAGATCAAGTTTCCGTCAGCTCTTATAGCTATTGACCGGCTCGAGCAGCCTCTATCTGTGGTTGTTTTCTGTCCATCGAGAAGAGACTACAGTGTTCAGAATAACATGAGCAACATTCCTGCAGTTTATGACCATCTACTGAGCAGTTATGTCTCTGAAAATAGTTTTAAAAAACAGAGACTCATTTTAATCAAACTGGTAGATGTTTAAAGGTCCCATGACATGGATTATTTCCTTTTCTTTAAATGCTTTTTAATGTTTCCTTAGGTGTACTTATATTGTTAGTATGATTTTTACATTTAAAATTTAGAAATAAAAAGCATTTTTTATATCCTGATATTAGCCCTCTGGCTTGAATGCTCTGTTTGAAGGGGCGTGTCTGCTGTGAGACTCCGAGTAAACCACAACTGTTGTGATTGGCTGACATCTTTGCATTTGAAATGCGTATTACATGTGGACCCCTCTCAAATATATATATATATATATTTACTATTACAGCAGTCGAGATTAACGAATCGTGGATTTGTTGATTATATAATTATTTTTTCAATCTTTTCCCATCACATGAAAGGCTGCAGTGATGAGCAGCATTGAGTAAACAGAGTCTGTTTATCGCGTGAATGCAGTGATCTCGTCATTATTGCAACACGTTTTCTCTCACAAAATGCTTTCACCATGACTAACAGCAAACACATGAATACAGTAAGAGCTCCGTTGTGCAGCATAACAGCGTCATTCATTGTAACGGCAGTTTGGGCAAGTGTGCAGATAATATATACTCGCGATGTGTGACAGCTCCGAAAAAAAGGGAGCGTTCTTTGATCGCTCTCTGTAGTTAAATCACAATTTAAATAACAGATTTGTTTCATGCTACTAAGAAAAACAACGTGAAGTTGATCGTTGTCACTGGCTTGATTCACTGATGCATAAACAGTATTAAACGATTTAGAAAGAAAGTCTGTGTGAACTTGAATGATTAGCTACACATCAGAAATCACTGATCACAGATCAGGCATTAATGAACACTGTTACTCACTGTTTGTGCCGGTGCTGTCGATCCATATCATAAAAGTCTGTTTGTAACGCCTGTCCTGACATTGCGACTGAATTATATGTAAATATTTGGGCGGGCAAAGCAGAGAAAGGGGAGGTAACATTTCTCCTTGCAACGTCACAAAGAGGAGATTCCAGATCAGACCGGTTGAGCTTCCGTTTTCTCAAAGGCAGAGAAAGATAGCAAAATCTCGATTTACACCGATTCAAATTTTTAGAAACTTGGGGACCACATACATGCTAGGGGAAGTCATATTAATGTTAAAAAACCTCAGAAAGTGAAATTTTCATGTCATAGGCCCTTTAAGATGAAGGGAATCATTTCTGCATTTTTTTCTGAGAAACTAAACGATAGACACTTGAAATATTACATTTGTAAAATGTATTAGCATAAAATATAAAATAATTAAAGTATAAAAGTATATATATATATATATATATATATATATATATACACACACACATAACTTTTAATAATTATATTAAAGTAATTTAATATAATATCATAATTAATTATAATATATTCATGATTATTTTATTCATTCTTTATATTTTAACAATATTAAATAAATATTAAATAATATTACAATATTTTAATATGTATATTTTTATATTGTATTAATAATTAATCTTTATTTATATAGACAAATATATATTATATATATATATATTTTTTTTTTTTTGCAATTTAATATAATTTTAAATATTATGTACAAATACATTGTCATTTATTTTAGAAAACATTTATTTTAATATTTAATGAATATAAAAAAATATATATATATACAGTATATATATGAACAGTAATAGTATAAAATGAGAATAAAATTATATAAAATATTGTTATATATATATATATATATATATGGAGTGATTTAGTCTCAGATAAAGTCTCTGCGAGACACATTTCGTGCTCAGCACAAACTCCTCTGACATTCAGGGACTAGGGCTGATACTCAGCGTTAACCTCATCTTCGTCAACGTCACAGCTAAGAAAACCTTCGACAGGATGATTGAAATTCAGTTTGCCACGAGCTTTAAACTTAAACCCCAATACACAGATGAAGATTTTATTCAATTTCCATTCAGTTCAATCTGCATGTCTGTTCGATGCGTGTTATTGTGTGTGTGAAGTTTTAGCAGGTTCCTCAGTGAATCACAATGGTCAGTGTGTGAGAGAATCAAACACCCGAGGGTCTGGAGCCATTACAGACGACACGGCTGCTTTGATTGGCTGCATTCAGCTGCCAAAGAAGGGAAATTGAGTTGTCGCTGTGAGCACACAGGTACCAATCTCGCTCTCTGGTGTTCAGTGCCACGTCCCTATTGAACGGCTGGATATCAAATCCCCACGGACACACACACACACACACACCAGCATTGTCCAGCAACTCATTTTCAGCCCAACATCGCTCCCATCCTCTGCAGGATTCAATAAACAGAGACCGGCATCAGAGTCGAAGCACAATGGCTACGTCCACACAACAATTCAGACCAGCTAAAATCCAGCAACACAAACTAATGTGCCAAACTGTGTGATTAGACACAGCATCAGCTTAAAATCTAGAAACACTTGCTCTCGAAAATTTCAGGTTGTCTTTTGATTACGACGTGTTATATATATATATATGCAAAACT